>NC_049984.1:248772-274773 GCF_000003815.2 Branchiostoma floridae
CAATTGGGGAATATAATTTCAGGAGGGGTATCTTCCCCCCAGGAAGCCTGGGCAAATGTTACCTATTGTTGCTAAACTCCCCTGGCAGATAACCTCCCTAGCAAATATATACTAGCAGTGTAGTTAGTCCGATATATCAAGCTACAAGGAGACACTGTCAGGTTTGGGACAGGCATGGGTCTACATGGCGCAGTCTCTTCTTACAACTATACAAGGGGGGTCTTGTCACATACCCCCTAACACCCCCCCCCCCCCAAGAACAAACATACAGGGAGTTTACGATGGTGGTTTGCTTCTCAGGACTCGGGACAATGTCCACGTGTGGCACCCATAGTCCAGCGGTCAGCGACCCTGTCTCCGGACTAGAAGGTCAGAGGTTAAAATGCCAGACATCGCTAAAGGAAAGCCTTTCAGAGTTTCAGTACTTTAGACATGCATGTTGTAAGCCACCGTTTACTAGTCAATTCTGATCACGCAAGAACATGGGAAGTTTCCTGGTGAACGTAACGTTAACCAGTGTGTGATTTGACTGAAACCCTTCTTGTTCTAAAACTAGGCTGAGATGCATCCGACCTGCCGACCCCTTCTAACCCACAGCACTAACCAACAATGTCTGACATGTTGTAATGTTCGTTTGTAAAAGACTATCCCATCAGGCATTGGGCAGAACAGTCCTTCCATCAGCCTCCTCTGTTGTTAGGTGTGGCTGCCTAGCAACCCCTCTCTTCACACGTAAACTACAGAACCAGTTACTGCTAGTTGGGAGAGGGACTGACAGAGTTGGTAAGTTTTAGTCTGTTGAAGGGTCAAGTTGTGTGTACTAAACAGGCAACCTACTATCCATCAGGGATGTGTTTTTCCCATGTAAATATCACCATGCTCCACTGACTAAACTCTAATTCAGAACCGGTCCTGTTTCCAGTTGTTTTTACAGCAGGACAAAAGGTTCCTGCCTGCCTCATCTGCCAGCTGACAGGAGGGCACCAGGGGACACGTCCATCACTGGCAGACTTGGGAAGGGGCAACTTTCATCCTTCAATACTTCTTCATGATTTCTTATTATAAGGTACAGAAAAATTGTTTTGCCATTTGTTTCTAATCCTTTACAATTCAGCTGATTGTTGTCTCTGAGACCCAACACGTTACTATGGACAGGCCCACATCAGAAGTGCTCCATATTCTTGTGAGGAAGCAAGATTACGACCTTCGAAGTTCTGTGACCATTTTTCAAGGACATCGACAAGACAGTGGGTAAAACAAGGTCACCAAGGTGTGTTCTGGTCGTCATGGCAACATGAGGTCTCAAGAGTATACAGCTGGTTGCCATGGCAATAACAGACACATTACCAATTGGCCTTTTGATGGAAGTTCATTACAAACAGATTTTCCCACAACAGGTTTGTCCCCGGGGAGCGCCCCCCCTCCCGACGCTCCTGTTCACTCCCATCAACCTGCCACGCCTGAACGACCGTCGCCAAGGCAACCATCGCCGCGGCAATGGGGACTGGCACAATATGAGGTACCCATCCATCACACGGCACCCTGGGAAATATGGCAGGGACTGAGCCTTATTAATTAGTGGTTATGAGAATGAATTATGCTGTTATCAGTCCTCTCTATCTGGTGTGTGGCATCGCTGCAGGGGGGGGGGGGCATCGCTGCAGGGGTGTGCAGGGTGTGTGTGTGTGTTACATGTATAACAGGTACGAAGTCTTCTGTACTGTTCACTACACATGTTTTATAAACTATCTCAGGCCTTCCAGAACAAGTAGGAAAAGAACAAACAAAAAATATGCCATGGACAGTTGGCTAGGAATTTCGCTAAAGTTGATGCGAATAACTAGAAAAAACATTCCTACAAAGAAGATGGAAACACAAATTCATCTGAGAAAAGTTAATGGAATACCAGTAATGACACTTTCACCATCCTTGCATCCAAGTTGTACAGATTACAGGTCACACACCCTGACTCCACCTCTTATCATAGTGGTCTAATCTGAATCAGACTTAAATTAATGGGGAAACAATACACAGCTGGGCCATACTACTATTCACAAGGGATGACCTAAATCCTGGAGGTAGGAGGCAGAATATCAGACTGTACTGCCTTCCATCAAGGATGCTCCTTGCTTCCATGTAGATTCTTGTTATTTTTACACAGTATCCATGAACCAGTCAGTGCACACCTACCCAAGCCATGCACAGCCTCCATGTCTTTGGAAATATCAGATCCTTATATAAACTTCCCAGGCCACCTTCTCCACAGCAAAGAGTTTTTACAAAATACCAATATTTGTGTTGCTAATGAAATTTGTAGATAAATGAGATGTTACAAAAGATGAATTGTAACAAGAACCAAGCCTGGGACAGAAGTTATGATGCTGGAAGTTATAAAATGTCAAGTTGTGTAATTTATTGATTTTTGCCACTTCTGGGATATTTGGCTGTTACCATGGCAACGGTGTGAAGGCTGTTGCAGAAATCAATAGATTTTATAACCATTGAATAACCTGTACTTACATAATTACAACAGTCATAATTAGGTAACATTATTTCATAATTAGTACACTCAAAATTAGGTAACACAAACATGTACTTTGAAATTACCATGGTGCCAATTGCTCAATGATGAGTTACAATTAGATCTAGAACATATAGAATTCTATAATTGGAATAGTAATAATTTGTAGAAATGCTTTCAAAATTTATCAATGGCATTGCTATAACTATGTAAAATGAAACAAAAATTACCACAATGTCATGTATTTGCACTAAAAGAGAAGAATTGTTATGTTAAGTTGTTGATATGTTAAAAATGCTTTTCTAGTAAAACTATCATACCATGAGGAAACCTGTACTTGTTTCCATCACTTCTGGGTATGGTTTTATAATATCAGGATGTTCTATAATGACTTACTTGACTATTACTTATAATATCTATACATAAAACTAGTAGTTAAGCTATAAGTTACATAGTATAACCCTGCCCGTTTCCTCCCTGATGACAGTTCAGGTCTGCAGATTTGACATGTCATGTTTTACACCCCAAACAAACGACATGCGCTGAACCACAAAACCATCCGTCAAACAGAACAACACACCACCAGCCATCACTGTAGACTTGCTGTCATCTCAGAAGGATTGTGGGACAAGCATCGCTTCTTTCCCTTCCAAACATTTGAAGTGAGAGGTCGACAATGTTTCACAAGATTGGTATAAGCCACAACATTACAGTTACACCACATATGTATGACCAATAACAATTGTATGAAAGGATTTACAGATAAAGCTAACCTATTCCCTAAGCCCACAGCATGAAAAGGCTCCCAGAGGATCCCTGTACAGGATTACATTCATGTCAAAACCCTTCCCAGGCCACAGGCCTCACCAAGTCAATTGGTTGGTTCTCAGAAAGCCTGAAGTTTGACATTTTATCTGTGTTGACTCTTGGTAGAAATCTTCAGAAGCAGAGTTGAGCTGCAAGTGTAACAACGTTTGCAGGCCAGGTTTATGGGCAGACAGTGTCAGGAGGTGAATGTAGTCTGAGGCAAGTCTTGCTCCAAACCTTCTATTTCCATGGTGTTGTTTTGTAAAGTAGAACTCCAATTTGTCTGAGAACCCAGTAAATGCCTTGGAGTGTCCGGGGTGCAGAGACCAGATCAATGGAGCGGGGAATGGGATTACCCGCGTCGCGCCGTGGCTGCCGGCTAACGCGTTTGAAATTGCCGCCGCTCGAGCGGCCGTGCGGTGTGCGTGCGACGGGCGCGGGAATGTGTTATTGATTGAGTGCTGAGCGGTGTTCGTCGGCGCGGCTCCCAGGTGAAAGTGTTTATGTGCGAGGGATGAGCAGGGATAATACAGGGGCAGATAACGACACAAAGGGGGCGGCAGGAGTGATGGCGGCCGGGCGCGCCGATGTCAGGACGACGGTTTGTCTCCCCGCCACCCCCCGGCCGCGAGCGCTCCTCACGCACATAAAATTAACCATTGATCGGCGGCGAAATTTATGCAGGGCGGCTAAATGGGGCACTGATGGAGGACGTGGCACATTCTGTGTCTAATTTCCTTGAAAACTACCAACATTAATCAGGAGTATTGACTTCCAATACCAGCCCCGGCCCTCTCCCCGCCATTGTGATCCCGCGCTGCCCGATCAATACCAGTCGGGCAGTAAATTTGGCTGTGATACATCCGCATCAACCCTAATCACCGCACAAAGGCCAATATTGTGCAGCTTCACCCGGAGGGACCAGGAGGAACTTTCCCTGCTCCAGGATGTCCCAGCTGATGGATGGATGGAGTTTGGGGCAAGCCGGGACCTGGTTATCATCCGGGTGTCACTGGTCTGTTGTTACCACCTCACTGGTCACTCTGCTAACCGGTCACTCCACTAACCGGTCACTCCACTTACCGGTCACTCCACTAGCCAGTCACTCCACTAACCGGTCACTTCACTAACCGGTCACTCCACTAACCGGTCACTCCACTAACCGGTCACTTCAGTAACTGGTCACTCCACTAACCGGTCACTCCACTAACCGGTCACTCCACTAACCGGTCACTCCACTAACCGGTCACTCCACTAACCGGTCACTCCACTAACCGGTCACTCCACTAACCGGTCACTTCACTAACTGGTCACTCCACTCATTACCACCACACCGGTCACTCTGCTCGTTACCACCTCAATACTGACGTCTTCACCCCGCTCTGACACCTGACTTTAATATCTATTGAACACAGATCAATCGTCCACTCTAGTGATGTCCTGACCCAAGCTCTTCCTGCTCTATTATGTACTGGCCCAATCTCTTCCTGCTCTATCATGTACTTGCCCAAACTCCACAGGCCAGTTGTATCCTGGCCCTATTCTCCTCTAGCCCAAACTCCCCTGGCCAGTTGTGTCCTGGCCCTATTCTCCTCTAGCCCAAACTCCACTGGCTAGTTGTATCCTGGCCCTATTCTCCTCTAGCCCAAACTCCACTGACCAGTTGTATCCTGGCCCTATTCTCCTCTAGCCCAAACTCCACTGGCCAGTTGTATCCTGGCCCTATTCTCCTCTAGCCCAAACTCCACTTGCCAGTTGTATCCTGGCCCTATTCTCCTCTAGCCCAAACTCCACTGACCAGTTGTACCCTGGCCCTATTCTCCTCTAGCCCAAACTCTACTGGCCAGTTGTATCCTGGCCCTATTCTCCTCTAGCCCAAACTCTACTGGCCAGTTGTATCCTGGCCCTATCCTCCTCTAGCCCAAACTCCACAGGCCAGTTGTATCCTGGCCCTATTCTCCTCTAGCCCAAACTCCACTGGACAGTTGTATCCTGGCCCTATTCTCCTCTAGCCCAACCTCCACTGGACAGTTATATCCTGGCCCTATTCTCCTCTAGCCCAAACTCCACAGGCCAGTTGTATCCTGGCCCTATTCTCCTCTAGCCCAAACTCCACTGGACAGTTGTATCCTGGCCCTATTCTCCTCTAGCCCAAACTCCACTGGACAGTTGTATCCTGGCCCTATTCTCCTCTAGCCCAAACTCCACAGGCCAGTTGTGTCCTGGCCCTATTCTCCTCTAGCCCAAACTCCACTGGCCAGTTGTATCCTGGCCCTATTCTCCTCTAGCCCAAACTCCACAGGCCAGTTGTATCCTGGCCCTATTCTCCTCTAGCCCAAACTCCACTGGACAGTTGTATCCTGGCCCTATTCTCCTCTAGCCCAACCTCCACTGGACAGTTATATCCTGGCCCTATCCTCCTCTAGCCCAAACTCCACTGGACAGTTGTATCCTGGCCCTATTCTCCTCTAGCCCAAACTCCACAGGCCAGTTGTATCCTGGCCCTATTCTCCTCTAGCCCAAACTCCACTGGACAGTTGTATCCTGGCCCTATTCTCCTCTAGCCCAACCTCCACTGGACAGTTATATCCTGGCCCTATTCTCCTCTAGCCCAAACTCCACAGGCCAGTTGTATCCTGGCCCTATTCTCCTCTAGCCCAAACTCCACTGGACAGTTGTATCCTGGCCCTATTCTCCTCTAGCCCAACTCCACTGGACAGTTATATCCTGGCCCTATTCTCCTCTAGCCCAAACTCCACAGGCCAGTTGTATCGTGGCCCTATCCTCCTCTAGCCCAAACTCCACTGGACAGTTGTATCCTGGCCCTATTCTCCTCTAGCCCAAACTCCACAGGCCAGTTGTATCCTGGCCCTATTCTCCTCTAGCCCAACCTCCACTGGACAGTTATATCCTGGCCCTATTCTCCTCTAGCCCAAACTCCACTGACCAGTTGTATCCTGGCCCTATTCTCCTCTAGCCCAAACTCCACAGGACAGTTGTATCCTGGCCCTATTCTCCTCTAGCCCAACCTCCACTGGACAGTTATATCCTGGCCCTATTCTCCTCTAGCCCAAACTCCACTGACCAGTTGTATCCTGGCCCTATCCTCCTCTAGCCCAAACTCCACTGGCTAGTTGTATCCTGGCCCATTCCCCCTGTACCCCAAACTCCACTGGCCCTGCTACAAATGTACTTGTTTAGTTAGGTACCAAACTACCACTTTGATACCAAAGTCTTTCCTTCTTTCCAAAGTTGTACCTACTTCTGAACTGCAAATTCATTCCAGTCTGTGAAGAAGTAATGTGAAGGCGGGCCGTGCGTGGGAATCCCCAGCGGGGATTGGTGCGATCTTCGCTCCTGTTTACGACCGTTCTTTGATCTCCTCCGTACGGCACCGCCGGACTCCCAACCGGCCTCTTCAAACGGCTCCTCCATAATTGTGGATTTGTCCGCGGTTATCCTCAGTCAGACAACGCCGAGAGAAACTTTCCCGACAAGCCCAGAGATGGAAAAATCATGTTCAGCTGAGAGAAGAGGAAACCTGTGTGGACCAACTGGGAACTGATTCTTTTGAAGAAAGAAATTCCACTTTGCAGGGTGTCCAGAGACAGTCTGTGTTTGCTCCAGAGTGAAACTTTCAACTGGAATATGTTGTTTGAATTTAATTAACTCCAAGATTTTTTAAAATTGATTTTTGACACTGTTTCAAAGTCAAGGCCATACGGAAAAAGAAGAGGTGGATGAAGTTGACTTGAAGTTGTTTTATCTAGTAGAGCAATACAGTATCTACACAATATTTAAAAATTGTACATTTAATATTTTTCTTTTCTGCCTGCTACTGTAATCATTAATGTACCCTGCCATACATTGTACCCTGTGCCATTGTTGAGCAATAAAATTCATTCATTCATTCATTCATTCATTCATTCATTCATTCATTCATTCATTCATTCATTCATTCATTCATTCATTTAATGCAGGAAAGCTATCATGTATAACCTAGGACGTTGGTTTAACATAAATCCTGCAAAATGTGATCTCAAAAAGATTTTCCTGCTAAAAACAATCAAAGAGAACACATCTCCCCTACAGACAATGTTGGGACTTGGGAGTAACCTAGCATGTAGATCTGACCCTTCTCTCCAGCAGTGGTGATGGGCAAATTAAAAAAGCCAATAAACCCTCATGATAACATAATTCCTCATATAACCCAATCCAAAGGGATCCCCCATAGTGGAGCCAAGGCCGCTCTAACCGATACAGACACACGAGAACCCAGACAATCGTTTTCACCAGCCGGCCACGGGAGAGGAGCGTCGATGTTTTGATCGTCGGCTACAGCAGAGGGCGGACAGACAACAGATGGTCCCAGTTGCCGCGGCAACGTCCATCGGGGAAATCTGGCCGGGGGCAAGCGGAGCTGTGAAGTATGGTGCCGGGGTCAAACCGCCACCCAATTTGTTCCCCCTGAATTGAAACTGTCAGTGCGCCTTAATTGCTAATGAGAAATCAATGAGCGGCAAACGTTTTTATGGGGCGGGAGGCTGAGATCTGAGCGGCCGGGCGGGCGGGATCGGCGCGCTCCGGGGCGACATAAACCCCGCAATTACACCGCTACTGTCACTCGCAAGGTCGCCTGAATATTCATGCGCCAATTTGGGCGGGAATTGATTTATTGATCCGGGCGATCCGTCAGATTTGTGATTCGGATCCGCCGGATCACATGATCACACCTGCAGGGCACAGCGAACATCTGTCACTGGTCGGGATGGTGTTTACCTTAAACATTCACCAACAAAACAAACAAGCAAACAGCAGAGAAAGCAAAATTCTTCCTCTACATTGTCAGAAGACATACTATCACTAGTATATCTAAAGCAAACAAAACTGAAACAAATTCTTGGCACAAATAACTGACAAACTTTTTTCCCTTTGTCGTAACAGACATCAACACCCACTGTAACTATCAACTGCTATCCATACAGAAACTGCAGCACGATTACTACCTCTGTACATCATAAACAGAACATCAAGAAAACAAATCTGCTATTAACTCGACATGACAAACAGAAACCCCCTGAAACGAAAGCTGCCGCCCAGTCCACTGTAATTTGCGGCTGAGGTTATGAGTGATGGAATGATATGAAATAGTTATGACCATCCGATCAAGGCTTATTAAGCACCAACCCCTCCCAGCTATGGGCAGGACTGCGTGAATCATTCAGAGCTGGGATCCATCAACGGCTCCACCTGTAGGGCTGCCACTGGAGGAGTCTGGGTGATGGAACCTTTCCTATACATGTTTCAAAGGATAGAGTACCTATTAGTGAGTTAATTGTTCTTTTGTCTTTTAGTTTTCCTTACTTTAACTTTAATTTACAATTTACCTATTCTTAACCATGTAGCCAAGCCACCATGACACAGGGTGAGCTATACAGTGTTGTCCGCTGCACATGTGAGTTTGGGGTTTAGGCTCTGAAATAAATGAAAAATGTAAAGGAAAAACATGTTAGATACTGGGATTTCTGTAGGATCTGGGGCATAGTTTGGAAACGTTGTAAGTGGCTACTTTGATAGGAAGATTATCAGAATGGCAAAACAAAACCATGTAGGAAAAGTCTGGTAACAGGTTATTTCATGGTTTGATAATGGATGACCATGTCTAACCCTGTAAACAGCATGTTTGGGAACAGGCAGTGATTCTCCACGCTTGTTCTAAGCTGTGTAACAGGACCCTAATGTCTGGACACGGCCAATTCTGCACGCCAAATCAAATCCTTCCACCAATTTTCCGCATTACCAGATTCTGGGGCGGATATCAGGGATGATCAGGCGCCTTTAGTGGGTCAGAAGCCGGCTGGGAAACTCTGGTACCTTCCACCAAACTGTTGAGGTGTTCCTCCCCTCTCTCCTCTCCCAGGGAACTTATTGATGAAGTTCCAGCCACGACAATAAGGCAAATTTCAAGGTTCAATGAGCGGCTAATCCCAAGGTCACAGCCCTGCCATTAGAGGTCGTACGGGGCTGGCCGCGGCCATAAGAGTTGATAGGATGTAGTTTTGATGAGCTGAGCAGCGCCCATTCCGACCGGCGCTGGAATTGTCTGGCTTCGTAACAGGCGGAGTTTACAGGAAACTCCCTCCACTCCGTCTCCATGGTTCCCAACTTCTCCCGCCGCACGGACGTTTCCCCGCGACCGTCCGTCATCGTACGCGGGAAAGCAAAGGCCCGTTTCCCCCGCGCTTACCGATCGTTACTGCGCGATAAACAACAACTGAAGACAGCCGGGAACATTACAGGGTAATTCATGGACGATGTAGGGCAGAGAGGAAGAGGAAGATAAGGGAGTAAAACAGTTTATCAGACAGTGGAGACATGGTGATGGTTGGGAGCAGGAAGGATGGCTGGAGCAGGAAGGATGGTTGGGAGCAGGAAGGAGGCTGGTCCAGATGGACCATCAGCAGACTGTTGTCTGGATGTGAGCGGGTCAGATGGGTTAAGGAGGGGGCAATGATGGTGTAATGTAAGATTCTATACACTATAATTATACACTAGGATCCACAGCGTGGGTCACATCTTGCACCAGGGGCTGGTACTGCATCCTGCTCTGGGTCAAAAACTTACACAGGTTTTGGCTATCAAATTCAGTGTAAGATGATAAGTAAGTGAGTGAGAGTGAGTGAGTGAGTGAATGAAAGAGTGAGTGAGTGTGTGAGTGAGTGTGTGAGTGAGTGAGTGTGTGAGTGAGTGAGTGGGTGAGTGAGTGAGTGAGTGTGTGAGTGAGTGAGTGAGTGAGTGAATGAAAGAGTGAGTGAGTGAATGAAAGAGTGAGTGAGTGAGTGTGTGAGTGAGTGAGTGAGTGAGTGAGTGAGTGAGTGAGTGAGTGAGTGAATAATGAGTAACTAGAGCTCAAAGCTAGTAGGTATGGGTGAGAAGTCCTGCTCCTTCTGTGGTATTCAGACAAAGCTTTTCTCCCAGCTCAGCACACAACAGTTTCCTTCCCAACCAGACCTTACAGCCTCACTAAAACAGCAGGGGTCTCATGGTTAGTGCCTAACTAGTTACCTGAAAGTCTGCAACTTGTATCACACCATCTTAAGAAATCAAAACATGAGTACCTGTCTGAATCCAGATCTTAACACAAAAATTACTCACTTCTTCCTTGAGCTGAGAAGTCAGCCCTTTAGAAGAGGGTCCGCATGGGGGGGTCCTGACAACGATTTACGCTGAATTCAGGACAGCCCCCTATGTATTACGCTAAATCAAGGAAGGCGATTACACTAAATTTCGTCGCCTCGCTACGATTTACGTAGATAAGATGGTTTTCCCTACGAATTACGGGAAATAAAATAGGCTGCCTACGCCTTACGTAAAAGAGCATGCAGACCCTCTTAGAATAGAAAAGTAAAGAAAACTCATCATGGCTAAAACTTTATATTTGAGTCATCCTGTCCACAAACAAACAAACAAAGTTAACATAATCTTGTTGCCATGATTATTACACACATTCTCATCACAACATCTGTAACTTCGCTAACACTTCACCCGAGTGACGGAACTGCACGCAAACGAGAGACGTAGCAGATGAAAGTGATACGATCGGCAGGGCTGGTTAATGGCGGCCCTGGCGGACCCGCGGCGCAGCGTTCCCCGCGGAACGCACGCTCAGCGCCGCGGGCGACTCCGCACATTAAATCTGATGCATGTCTACACAACGCTGATTGCTAATTGACACCGGCACTTCTGGGACGGGACGCTTGTGAGAACACAGAAGACGTGAACAACACCAGAATGACTAACAAACATTTGTTTTAAAACTTACAAGAAAATAAAATACAAACTAACTAAAAGAAAATACAGCTGATGAAAAGTTTGTTTATCCTTTCATTTCCATTCTTTACTGCTCCACTACAGCAGATAGACCAATCATTTCATTCATTCCATCAATCACTCTTTATTCTCCCAATATAGATCATGCATTCATTCATGCATTCAATTACCCATCCATTCATCCTTTCATTCATTCATTCATCCACTCATTCAATTACTCATTCCTCCATTCAATCAATCACATATCTCTAAAGCCATGCAGATAAAACAAGCTTTGTCCAAAACTTTCTCCCTGGCACACAGGAGTACACTACCAAAAATGCCATTCTTATTTATCTTTGTGGAAGAAAAGTTATCTTCCACAAAGAAAATTATTCTCTGTGTGAGAAAATAAGAAAACAAGAAAATGTCAGTTAGAAGGTGAAAGTTTTCTTAGAATATTTTTCTCAGGCCAAGCTGTTCTTTCTTAAAGTTTTGGGACTAAAAACTTAAGATAAATCTTCTTGTGGCAAGAATGATTCTGTGGTACAGAATTTATATCTAATCATAGTTTTAAACCTATAAATGTTCTCTAAACTAAGAAAAATCATCTTATTCTAGAACAAAGATTAAATAACTTATAGCAGGAAAACCTAGATTATGTTTCTTGAAAGGTTCTTGTAGCAAGAAAATCTTTCTGTCCTTAATAATAGATTTCTTGTTGCTTCTTGCACTAACCATATTATGCATCTTGTATGAAGATTTAGATTCTTTCAACAAGAATAACCTTCCGTCCTTAAGAATAGATGTCTTAAACCAAATATATATTATCTTGTACAAAGATTAAGATTCTGGTAGCAGGTCAAACCTAGAATCAGTTTCTTGAAAGTTATTTGGAAGCAAGGAAACCTTTCTGCCCTAAAGAACTAAGTTACCAGTTAACAGAATATGCGTCTTGTGCTAAGATTCAGGATCTTGCTCAAGAATTCCTTTCTAATCTTAAGACTGATACTCTTACTCTTAGACAGTGATTCTCTGTACAAGTCCGGAAATCTTGCACCAGGAATATTTTACTTGCACCAAGAATCAGCTTCTGGTTCAAGAATTTCTTCCTTCCTAAAGACACACCAAGAAAATGTCTCTCGCATTGAGATTCACTTTCTTGAACAATCATTCCTGCTGTCAAATACTTGAAAACAGAAAATCACTAAATAGTTAATAGCAACTACAAAAATGTTAGAGGAAGAAATCTCAACAAATTATGTGTATAGTATAGGAATGTTTATTACCACATTCTTGCATAAGACTTATGAAGTATGATCACAATAGTAACAGTCTTTGAATGGAAATACTTTTACGATGACAGTACCAGACAAACATCAATAATTCCTTTACATTCAGATTGCCAATTATTTATCTTGATATACGAACAAGAAGAAGAGTCTCAAATTCATTACGCTTCTCAAAGAAGCATTTACAGCAATATTACTGCATTACTTAAATGGCAGTGTAGCTGTTTTGTAGCGGAATATGCTAACTACTACTAAAGGCCATAATTTATAAACTTAGATATAACTATTCCATATGGTTACAGAGTATCACATTCCAAAATAGAGCAAACCCTTGCAGTGAACTTTTCATTCTTGACATTTGGTATGGTCAAAACCTCCAGACACCTAGAGAAAAAGTGAAAGACCTTTATTACTTCGTAGTCTTACACAAAACAACAAAAAAGGTATAAAGTAAACAATTTTGAATAATATATATTAATTTCAGTAATGCACTGTACTATATACCTATTCTTTAATCCACTGGTGACACCTATAGATATGTTTATATATGTTTACTTGATACCGTAATGAAGTTTTTGAACCGAAATACAGCAGACTAACCCTGTGATATGAAATGGAATCTCCCAACGATTATTTTGGTTAGACATACAATGTGCACATAGAATTTGGCAGCCAAAAGGTGGATAAACTATAGCTATGGAAACAACTCTTGCCTCTCCATATCTACTGCTTTGTCAAGATTCTGTGCCTTGTTGCTTTTGAACCCTATACTCTAAAGTCTATGCATGGACTTCTTTTATCTTGAAGTATTTCAAGGTGGGGGAGGGGGGCACACTTACCTTATCCTTCATATCTGGTTCCCAGCTGTTTCTGCTGCATAGATTTTTAGCAAATTGAACCCAGTCACCAGTGCCTCACATGATTATGGTCCCTTTTACCTTACTTTTGACTGTAAAACTGGCATGAGTTATCAACTGATACAAAGAGTAGTGAACTGAACTGCTGCAACTGTAACTCTGTTCAAAATGGAGATGGGGTAGCCCAACTGTACTCTGGGATACAGATCAACCAATCAGGGGTTCAGAAAAAGTCACATGACCAGAGACGCTAGAAAAACAAGAAATGTTAAGAAATATTTTCTTATAACTGTTCAAAATAGAGATGGACCACCTGGGGTAGCCCAACAGTACTCTGAGATACAAATAAACCAATCAGGAGTTCAGAAAAAGTCACATGACAAGATAGGCTAGAAAATAAAGAAATGTTTTCTTGTTACCAAGACTAATTCTTAACAAAGACACCAAATGGGTTTGATTTGAGGAAATCAAAGTTTAACATAACTTTGAACTAAACATAGCTTGGTCACCAACAGAAATTTCAAAAGAAAGGTTACCATACTATTCAACTAAATGTTATATCTTGCAACTACATGTACCTCTAGGTGCCATGAACCCCCCAAAAATATCTTGTTTTTCTTAATCAAGAAAGTTAAGAAATATATTCTAGTATATCTTAAACATTACCAAGAAAAACAAGAAGCATCTTTCTTAAGCTTTTTGAATAAGGAAAACATAACATTAAAGAATTTTATGCTAGTTGTAACTTTTTGTTTTGATTTCTTGATTTTATGATGTAAGTAAGTGAAGAAAAGAATTCTTGTATCTTCTTAAACATAACCAAGAAAATCAAGAATTATCTTTCTTAAACTTTCTGGATAAGGAAAATAAGAACATTTGTGAATTTTATGCTTGTCATATCTTGTTTTAGAGTTTCTTTTTTTCTTCTTTTTCTTAACATTATTTGGTCAAGAAAGTGAAGAAAAAAGTTCTTGTATCTTCTTAATTGATAGAAAGAAAAACAAGAATAATCTTTCTCAAACCCCCTGGATAAGAAAATCAAGAAAAGTCAAGAATGTTCTTCTAGCAAACCAAGATTTTATGTAGAAATTGAAAATGACAAGATTAAAGATCTTACGGTTAGAATCTATGGAATACTCTGTTTGATCTTAGAGAAAATGAATCTTATGGGAAGATTGAAAAATAAAGTTTTTCTTAAATTTCTAGAAAATTCTTGTTGGCAAGTATCTTAATAGAAATACTTTCTTCACTTAAGAAAAAATAGAGAAAAACTCTTTCTCCAAGAACTAACATACAGAGATTTTGCAGAGGGTTTCTTACTTTCCTTGAATTTTCTTTACCGAAGAAAATCTTTCTCTACATAAGAAAACAAGAAAAATAAGAAAAACCATTTTTGGTAGTGCTATAGAAACTGTCAAACTGCTCATGAAGCTCATGACATTAAACCATGTATCAATATCTGCCATCTAACGACACCATAATTGTTCACTGGTGACGACTGTGGTGATATGATTAACATGACAGGTTTAATTACAGCTCTCATATGTAATCATACCACTCAACACAGACTCCCCTGGAGACGATCGTACTGTCACGGCCAAGTTTATATCCAGAAGCTTACGTGTCGGCTGTTCGCTTCTTGTTTTTGTGTTTTATTAATGTTAGATGTAACTCCGAGTTACCCCAAAACCAGGTGACAGACCTTAGGTTCATTTTCCTGGCAAAACAGATGAGTATAGAGTGGAACGTGAGCGCTGTATGCAGGTGTGAGACAGACTCTGAGTGCTAATGAACTAATGAGGGCGTTCCCGCGGCGACGACTCCCGTCGGTGTGTTTCCGCCGCGCCCCCGGGCCCTCCCGACATCAAAGCCTTCCCTGCCGTTATACGCCGTGTGGGAACGGATGCAATAACCCAGAAACAATTAGAGCCGCGGCGCGCGCCGCCCGCGTTAACTGGATGATGGATTTGACAAGAGTTGTTAATGACTAACGGAGAATACGAGGCCCCAGCGCCAATCCTCCCCTACACCCCGGGGACGTTAGCATAGGGCTGGCCCTACCCTGGGGGCATTTGTGTCCTGCCCCTGGGGCATAAGTGCAGGTTTGATGAGGAGAAATTAACACAACAGGAACAAGTTTCAGTTGTTATGGCTGATTTACAGTCATAAACTCAGAGCTGGGCAACTATTGAATAGGAAATAACACTAACCAGCAACCACCTACAGTCATAAACCACATTAAATCAGTCGCTTCAAATCTTACACTGTTAAAGGGACATAATGTAGAAATATGGCGCCAAAATTTCAAATGTTTTGAACTTGAAAATCTCCATTCAGATTGACATTTGCAACTTATTTCTAACTTATCTGCGTCATTTTATCACATTTCTAGTGCTAATTAACGACTTCAAAGTAATCCGCGACCAAATTCACTTACTTCCGGGTAGCCTACCGGAAGTAAGCCGAACGTAGATTTCCAAATCGACCGTTGCGGTCGCAGATCTTCGGTGCTTTGCGGGGACTTTCAACAAACTTCAGTAATGATTCGAGCGAACCACCGAACGCGTTCTAAAGCGCACTTTGGCTCGCCGGCGAGTTGAATAAAATGGCGGACAACTCAAACGGCGGAGGGAAGTGCGCATATTTCAAGACATCCTCACGGCTCAACAAAGTCGTAGTGATACGTTGTAAATATTGCTGTGCAGTGCAATAAGGTAGACTCAACTCATTATGTAGAGAAATGACCGAAAACAGTGACTTTAATTTTACATTATGTCCCTTTAAGACCCATTTGTGACCTTTTTCTTCAGAGTTGTTGAGACCAAGTTTGACTGGATATTTGTTTTTATTTACCATATTGATCACATATGGAGAAGAGACGCCCCTTTTTTGAACGGCATGTAAGCTGGGGTGGCAGTCAGGCCTTGTGACGCAGTAACTGAGAAACCCTTTAAGGAACGAACAAACACCTTTCTTCTGAAGGACGTGCTGTGGCCCACGTGCTAACTACATGGCCTGCACGTGTGCCAGAGGAGAGACATCCCAGCCACCACTGACAGACCACAGCCGACAGGACCTGCCAGCCTGACAGCACCACAGGAAAAACTCCTTGACCTCCAACTTCTCTCTGCTGACAGACTGTGCCTGGCAGGGAGCAGGTTCGGTTTGAAGCAGAAACTTTTAACAAACGCTTTTTATTTGCCTTTACTTCCGTTTCCATAAGAAACCAGAACAGAAATTTAAAAAAAAAATTTTTCACATAATTTTTAAAACTCAACTATGCAGAGTCTCATATATGAAAACCTATACAAGCTGCCACCTGGAAGACTGTAGCCTGGCAGGGAGCAGGTTGTGTTTTTAGCAGAAAATAAGCATTTTATTTTCCTACCGTAGTTTCCCTCCTGTAAGAAACCAGAACAGAAATCTTAAAAAGATTTTTTTTTCACATGATTTTTATATATAACTCAAGTATGCAGACTCTCATATATGAAAACCTATAAGGACTCCAGGAAGAATAGTGATACTACATTTAGTATCACTAATGGAGATCCCAATAAAACAAACAAACAAACAAACAAACAAACAAACAAACAAACAAACAAACAAGACTCCAAGCTGCCACCTGTAAGACTATAGACTGGCAGGGAGTAGGTTGTGTTTTCAGTGGACATTTAGCATCTTATTTGTCTACCTCTCCCTTCCATTGGAAACCAGAACAGGAATTTTAAAGAAGTTTTTCCACATAATTTTTACACCTCAACCATGCAGTCCAAATACTGTAATTCCTGATTTTTTCAATGTACTGTTATGTTCACGGTTTTCCCGGTGACGACTGTATCGTGAACTTATCATTACTGATAAAAAATAATTCACAGACTTTTTGTATGTGCACTTGCTGCAATAGTGAACATTTAGTTCGGAGTACAAGTTAAATTTTCTCAGACCGTGAAAGTTTGGTACCGAGAAGACAAAGTGAATTACAGTATATGAGAACCTACAGGCTGCCACCTGTAAGTTGAGAGGACCCGAAAAATAAGCAAGCGTATTAACACAGGTTCAACGAACTACATTTATCGTACTCCCAGTCTTCTTCTGAGAAGTTGTGGCTTTGGGTCGTACCAGTGAGGATAGTGGACGTGGGGGAGGTACAGGTATATACATTTTGTACGTATGCAGGGGTTGGCAAGACTTGTTTCTTTCCTTTCTGTCTTTCTGCAGAGTCAGTTCTTAGCGAACAATTTCAGTGAACTCAGGTGATACAGCAAACTCCTTGGCAGACTATTCTGGGTCCAAGAAATAGTTTCTTCCTCCCTTCGTTCTGTCCCTCCTTGCTTTGTCTACCTGCCCTTGCAGTTGTCCCAGCCCTGACAGCTGGTGTAGCCTTGGTAAGAACAGTCCAGGCCAAGCTAACTGCTAAGCAGTATGACTCCAAACAGCTGGAACAGATCCCTGCTCTTGTACAGTGTCACACTGACCCACTTGGCACAGGGCCATGTGACCTGTTCCAGCCAATCAGCAGCCAGAAGCGGGGCTGTGGGCGGAGCCTGCCATTTTGGGCCACTTGTTGCTGGGGGCCTGAGGAAGCAGGTCGTCGACCCCAGATGTAGGGGAAAAGTTTGTTTGAACTGGGCGGCTATGGGAGCAAACAGGGCTTATCGCTGGCATCGGGAACACAACAGTTTAGGCCTATTACAGGCATTAAGGCAGACCCAGTACAGGGCACAGGGACGGCCTGGAGGGCAGGGGCGTGGTGCCTGGTTTCCATGGTAACATAGAGGCAGGGGTGTGGTGCCTGGTTTCCATGGTAACAGGGGGGTGGGGTGTGGTGCCGGGTTTCCATGTTAACATGAGGCAGGTGTACCCTGACTGGTTTCCATGGTAACATAAGGCAGGGGTGTGGTGCCTGGTTTCCATGGTAACACAGCTTTCTAGATGTATGACAGAAAACGGCTAGAAATGAATACAAGTTACCTTGCTGATCCTTTGTTAACCAAGCACTATACACATGTCTTATGTAAGACTTGGGTGTGGAATACTGGATTAGTAGGTTAGTAAACCCAAGGAGACTAAGAGATAATGTCCTTAGTCGGTGAGCCTACATCTGAGCAGGTAAACTTCAGACCAACATGAGGATGTCTGAAGCTCCCTGGCAACACAGCTTAGGTCCTTATCATCACATCTGCTTCAACAGTTATAAATCACTTTTCACAACTGACGAGCCATTGTTCTACATATCATAGATTTGATTAATTAAAAGTGATTTTTTTAAATTCATAAGATCACAGAATGGACGGACGTTCACCTTCAAGGTCATCTTGCTTTGATTACCAGAAATTTTCAAGGTCACAATGTCCTTGAACACACCAGGTAGAGGTCATAACTTATCTGGACTGTCCTGAAACAAGTCAAGGGATGTTTCTGATTTCAGTACCTAACCAGAATAGATGTTTCTTCATTAACACAACACTGCGGCTATTTCACTCCCCCTTCAACCCCCTTTTCATGCACAGAAAGCTGCTCCAAAAACATTTACGCTCCACAATAGGTCAGTGTGTGAGCTGGTTAACATGTCCTAATTACAGATGGAAGCCAACAAAACCGGTGCTGAAGCCCAATCACATGGGCAGGCAGGAACAACCGTATCTGCCATCTATGGCAGGGCTGGGGTTAGTCTGACCAGATAAGCTGGGAGTTTGTGAAGTTAGAATCCTTCCCATACGAAATGGCACTTTGGGTGGCGCCCATCTCCATTCTGTAGCCTTGGGCCACACAGTTTTTTGTGCAGTCACTTCAGCAGGGGGCTAGTCCACTGGTAGTGATGTGTGTTCAACTTCCATAGTCTTTCTGCCAACTGCCAGGCGAATCCTACCCACCTGGACATTGCCCCGGTGAACAAGAAGGTTACAGAGACCTGCTGGGTGTAGATAGACAGTAGGGCTGGGCTGAACAGCCTGTTACAATGTAGGTCTGAATACTGGAGGGTTTCTTATCTAAGGGACAAGAAAAGCTGCATGTTCATGTGCTAGATGGGTGTGAATACTCCTATATAAACTGTATTTCTAGGTTGTAATTTCTTTCAGTTGTTTCCTTATTTTCTGCCCCACTCAACCAAACTGCTTAGCCCACTGACAAACCACAGGTAACAAGCCAAGGATAGGACATTTATTGTCTGGGAAGAACTTCAGAAAAAAGGGCATATACTGGTGACAGATTTTAGAAATTAACTTTAGTAGTAGTCCACTGTGTCCTGCTGCTGAGGATTGCACTAATTTTGTGAAAGGAAAACCTGTTGAACTCACTGTAAGTAAATAAAACCGAAAATAAAACCCTGCTATTCTAAGCTGTGTTACCCTCCCAGCCTGACAGTATCCCACAGTTCAAGAGTTATTACAGGATCAGGCCTGTCAGCGGAGTCCTTGTAAAACTGATAAACACCTACACTTGACATGTTGGCACACGGGGAGTTTTATACACCTCCGTCCACCAGCCAATCACATCGCAGCACCGGTGGTAACCACGGTGACATCACTGCCCAGGAATGTTCCATTGTGAGAGCAGTGCTGTTGCTGAGGAGGAAGGGATGTCAGGCTCAACGGTCGAGCCGATCACAGAAAACAAAAGGCCGTGTGGTTACGGGACAATCCAGTGGCTGTCAGGTCGTAAATAAGGCACCGTGGATGTGGGTTAATGGTGGAACGGTGGGGCGTTGCTGGGCGCCACTCAAGATTAATGGGGGAAATTCCTATAGACCCACCTGTGGGATAAGGGCTTTAGGTGAAAGTGTTCTTACATAGTGTGTCCCACACAAATGTAAAAAGTCACACCTGAAAAATAATTTTATTTCTCAAGTTTCAAATTAATTTTTCAAGTTTCAAATTCATGTTGGATGCCCTAGATCAAACGTTAAACAAGAAAATGCCGAAACATTTCAAAATTCTGCCAATGATGGTAAAAGCCAGGGTGTTCTCATCCCATACTGCTACATATTTATCAATCTTTTGGTAAGTGGACTAGTTTCAGTGAGTGTGCATGTAGCAGTGGTGTAATTGTTGTGCAATAAAGTTTATCATTATCATTTACAATTAGTTCTTACTGGATCGACAGTTGAGATTAGGCACATTTGAACCTGAATCTTCCCCACAGTGGTGTAATTGGTGCAATTAAGTTTATTATTCTTATTTACAATTAACTAAACTTGTTACTGGACCAACAGTTAAGTTTGGGGACGTTTGAACCTGAATGTTCCCAACAATATTCTGTGTGATTTTCAGGAGCTGCCTCCGTCCTTTGCTCACCACGATGACGAAGGGACCTGTCAGTTTCACACAACACGCCCGTCCGTTTCTCCCTCCCCCGACAGCAGGTAAAGCAGGGCCTGGCGGGTGATTGGCAGGGCGGGTCCCGCCTGATGAACTTTAACACAAATATTGAACCATTTGCTTATCAAACATTCCAGTTTAACCACAAAGTACACGCTGGGCGATTAGTCAAACTTTCCTCCAACCGCAGGAAACCCTCACCGCGCAGGGGGCATTAGAGTTACTCATTCTCTGGCCGAGGTTTTGCTCACAAGTGTGAAAATAAACTACAATGTTATATTTCATCTAGATGTACAGATAAAAAAGTGTTAAGTTGAAACATTATGCTCTTCTCAACACTCCTAGGAAAGGTTAAACTTTACAATTCTAAAATTCACTCAACAGAAGCTACTCTCTGTCACAGGACTTTCAATCCAAACTTTTTCTTTGGAAAACTGAAGCATCGTTTTACAAGTTAGTGAGGGCGATAAATTGGTTTTGCTTTTGATCTAAAACATGTAACCTACATTGTAGCAAAACGTGACCTCAGACTTATCAAGTTCAAATTTTCTGATTTGGGAGGGTGAAAGACACCTGCCAATGTCTAAACCCACCTGAGACAGGTGTTCCTAAGCAGGTGTGCAGAAACACCTGTCTGTGAGGAAACTTCTGCTTAATGTGTGCGGGGGACAAGTTTGACCTTGAACACCAATGTCAGGGTGACCCCAAGGTCACAGTGCACAGATTTCACCCACGTGCACATCAAAGTCAGCCTGATGACTCCCCCCCCCAAAAAGGCTACTCGCTTCCGCAAAACTTTTACAAAGCAAGAAAATGTTCTAGTCACCTTGACATGGCAAACCAGAATAGATAATATCTAATCTAAATTACCTGTGTGTAAGTAGTTTCTACTTCTTGTTTTTTGCTGCTGAAACTAGCCTGACTTTAAAAGCTTTCAATTTGGCCAGTTTGAAACAAAGTACTCCCACCCAAATCGGTGACTTCTACAGAAGTTTCACCACGGAAACTCTGAGATAACCAAACTGCAGCTGGGTCCTTTGGTGAGAACTTGAGTGCAGGGTTGGACTAGTCCACTAGCCCTATTGTCCCGGGCAAGTGAAAATGCCGATCGGGCAAGTGCATGACCTACCCTACTTGTCTGATCGGGCAAATTAGATTTTTTTCAATTGAGTAAGATTTTAATGTACTTGCTACTTTTCACAGTCATGGCATCAAGCAATGGTCAACACAGAAAAATAGAGCCAATAACAAGTCTTCCATCAATGGAAGTGACAATGCATAGAAAAATTTCGGGCAAGTGAATTTTAGAAAACTTGTCCAACCCTGGAGTGACTATAAAGCAAACTACAATGGACAAATCTCTAATGACTCTAACAAACTTCACACATGTTACACCAGTAGTGAAGGACAGGGAAGAAAACTTAGCCTCCGGCTGTGACAGGAGAATCTGAGTGACTTTTGCCCAAACAACAATGAACCAGTCTTCAACAACTCTGTAAAAGTTACACCAGACATCCCAGTACTGAGGGACAGGAGAGAAAACTTTGCCTCCGGCGGTGTGACAGGGACTGAACGGCCTCCTTCACGCTAACGGAAAATCTAAAAATAACCCTTGTCTCTTGGGGAGGGGAGCTCCAATTTTAAACATTCTACCGTTGCCCCCTTATGTGACAGACAACTGAAGGCTGTGTCTCTTTGTGAGATGACAGAAGTGTGTTTGAAGAAAAGTAAATGAACACAGTACAGAGGACAGCCGTGTTGACAGGGCAAATTTGGGCTGTCCGCGAGGGTTTGCTCATGTGCGGTTGTACTCAGGAGTAAGGCTGCTGCTTTGGGGTTTCATAAACCTGATGATGCTTGGACTAGAAAAAGCTGAAAAATATACGATTCTGAAAGTATTCTTTCTACACTTTTGTCTTCTGTAGATCTCGAAGTATCATCTTTTGCAGGTAAAAGAGTTTTGTGATGAAAAGATAAATATGTATAAATTGTTGAGACACGACCACCTGTTAAGAGCTCTGTGTGACGAAACTTTATTGACTCTTTTTTCTTTTTTTTTTCTTCATCCTGATCCAGGTGACTTATCCGTTTCTTTTCTAAGAAGTTCTGCAAAATGTACAAAACATGTTTATTCCCCCGACGGAAACGACGTTTGTTTTCCAGCTATTCGGCAGCTAGGAGATTAAATATGCCCAATGTCGGGTAAAAGACATGTTGACTAGAGTAGAGGGCTGATGTGACTGTTGGGGTAACTACTGCTTCACCTGTCAATCATCTAGCAGGGGTCAACCAGGGTCAACCACAACCACTGCAGCTTTTCACTGCCCATAGAAAGTTATACTCCTATTCTATTGACAAAAAAGGGACTTTGGGGGCTTTTTTTACCCGCAAAGCCTCAATTGTTTACTTGACAGAACTGAATGTATTTGGCTTCAACACCTGTATATAGGTTGGGGACCAAACTGATTTTTGGTCCTCTGATGACTTTTTGCATTGACCCTATTAGTTTCCTAACAGAGAGGAAGAAAACAATATTGCTGCTAATCGTGTTGAGTAGAAGTATTTTAAACCCAGCTCCCTGCTATAACATCTCCCCGACGTCCGAATGATTAACAGCGTGTCAACATTTACGCCCTCATAAAAACGAACCACAGCGGCCTCAAGACAAACAGGCCGTCCCCTAAGTCCACACATCGCTCCACACAACAGACAGGCGGACGCCACCGGTTCACTGGCGTGCCTGCATGGCAATGTCTACACCTCTGCATAAGGATATCATGGCCACTGTTCTTTCTTAGATAATTTCTCCCATTCCCTCAGCACAATAAACAGGAGGATGCCACCGGCAGACCTAACTTCTGCTGCACAATGTCTGCACAAACCTTGCCACATCTCAACAACTCACATGCTAAAACTTAACACTATTCATGTTAAACATTGGTCATATTGAGCCTAGATGCTGGGAATGTGAAAAATTTGATTGTTTTAATGCCTTGAAAGACTCATGTAGTAGCTGTGAATGTAGGGTCATCAGAAAGAGTTTGGTTTTAACCAAAGCTTTGTTTCGACATAACGTTTCTGGATTTGGAGACTTGAAAACCCTGGCCTCTCCTGTTCAAATTTGATGTGATGAGCGTTTCTACATGATTTTAAAGGATTAGCAGAAAAAACAAACTTTCCCCAGACTGACAGGCATGCCAAGGTTGTTGACTGACAGTTTCTCCCAAAAAGCCTTTGCTTTAAAGATTACAAAGCTCCACTCTGTCAAGATCTTAGCAACCTGAGAGACTTGAGTCTTTCATCATTGATGGCATGTAATGCAGTTTTTAACTTAATCAGATCAGAAGGTTCACAAAAAACTTTGACACTTCAAGTTACCACAGGAAACCACTATCCCTTGCACCCGGCATTGCCTTAAGTCTTGTTCTACTGTAAAAAAAATTTGAATTTATTTTTCTTCAACCTGTGCTCTTTGCATGAGTGTCACTTTCTTTAAGTCTACAAGACGACTCTTAAAAGCCTTTTCTGCAGAAAACCAGTACTTTGTAAATTGACTGTATCATAAAGTTTTCAAGAGACCCAGCATTCAGCAATCCTGTGCTATTTAAAGTTGCCCTTCATTGCTCTACTTAGAAAACTTTTTTTTCACTGTGCACTTTGGCTGAACATGACTTTCCTTAAGTCCACATGATGACCCTTAAGACAGTTCTGAATGTTTTGTGCAGGTGTTGCAGGCTTGGCCTCACCTGGAGACGAACACATGCACAGCCACATCTCAGAAACAACCCGAGAAAAACATGTTTGACATGTGAGTTGAACATTAACAGGGCCGTCCACTTGTTTTCTCGGCCCGACAATACTGCGGTTTGTATAGCTGTCAATCAAACGTGCTGTTCGCACCCGGCCCGGCGATGATTTATGGGGCTGATTACTCGAGCTGCGGTCCGGCCGCACTTTGTTTAAACTTTTGTGTCAACACGTTCTGGGCTCTTGCCTTGCTGGATTGTGGGTAAACAGGGACAGGGGGCGTGAGGGGGGTGGGGCAGCTTTCCTGCGTCCTGATTGGCTGTCGGCTGCTTCTCTCAGATCACCCCAGATTGGCAAAGGCAATTCAATACTGGAAATCTCAAAATGTTTGCGGCAGTTTTGTTTTCACATTTTTCTTCCTGTGGTCTCTTTATACTACAAAATCATGACACCGTGTATGTGTATTAATTGTTTCTTTACTGCTACTGTACTAAAACTTGTTACAAACACAAATTTAAAACATTGTGAAAACCAGAGTCCTTTCAACCATGACAGGATACTAAGTCACTGTGAAAATAAGATAATCTATAGTATGCTGAGTCCAGTTCTGCCAGTTGAAATGGAAGAAAAGGCCTTTTTCCAGTACAGAGATAGGATTTTAAAGAATTGTACCAATTGAAGACTTGAATTTAGCAGGGAAACTTTTAAAATTTAAAACATCTTGAATATTTTCATACATTTTCTAAGACGTTTGATGATTTATGCCACAGTTTGTGTCAAATTCTGCCCCCCACTCGACCCATCAGGGTAAGTGGTCAGTAGTGGTGATATATCACCTCACATGGCCACTTCCCTACTTCACAGGCTCTCAGGCTTGTGGTGGGCAACGGAAGTTTTGTCAGGTATATACCAGGGGTAAATCATGGGTAAATCAGGCGTAAATCACGAATAAATCAGGTGTAAATGAAGAGTAAATCAGGTATAAATCGTTGTTGATCAGGTCAAACAACGTTTCAGGCGTTCGGTTCAACTTCAGGTGACCTGTGCGATCATTGCCTCAATCCCGATCACGCCACTTTGCCAGAACAAAACAGGGCGGATCGGGTTTCATCCCCTACCTGCCGCCGGCTGTTTGTGGAAACTTGTTCAAAGATCGCTCATTCAAGTCAGGTAGGCTACTGGATCTGAGGGTCTCCTGGGGGTTTACAGGATTGCTGCAAACTGATGTAAAGCTTTAAAATGTAACCACCAATAATGTTCAACATAAGCTGAGAGCAAGATTGCACATAGGGCAAAATTAACAGCATTCTCCCCCCATTTACAGTTAACAGTACATTCTTATTAGGTTCTAGGTAAACCCCCTGAAGAGCCTTCTGCTTTAGGCTACTTTTCTTATCAGTTGTCCTGAGACACAAACAGCCAACTGGAGACAAGTGTCTATTTTATTTTTAGTCTGATGTTTTTATCATGTCACTGATTGACTTTGTTCAGACATGACTCTGCCCCCCCCCCCTCCGATTTGAACCTGTGATAACCCAAATATGGGCATACCGGCACCAAAAACAACTTGTTTTTCTCCTTCGTATTGCATCATGTCTTGGGAAGCCTGACACTTAAGCTATTGTCCTTTCTGTGTCTGCAAGAAACCT
>NC_049984.1:275089-275814 GCF_000003815.2 Branchiostoma floridae
GACAGCTGGCAAGGTCACCACTGAACATGTCACGCTGCCGCACAGAGAGGGCCTTCCACAACTTGACGTGGAAACTTTTAAACAAACTCATTTCATACGTTGCAAACTGCCAAAACTACAACAACCCATAGTAACAAAAACATGACGTGCATAATTTTTATCTACGGATTAAGAGTTTGGAAGTTTTTCTTCTCTATCTGTTCTTCAATTATCCCCAAGGATTGATTTTTTATTCACAAGTATAATATAGTGCTTTGGAAATAATCTAAAATGCCAGAAAACCAAACCTCCTCTCTATAAAAACCTTTCTGCATTGTAATAAACTAAACTCACTGATAAAGCCTCGAATAGTTTAACTGTATAATGTTTAAGCCTCTACTTGGAAGAGGAGAATAGTTTAACTTTTAAGACTTAAACATCTTCCATTGTCCCAGTGAAGCTGATATGTGGTGTTCATCCATCATGATCATATTGAATGGGGACATTGACTTCAGTTGTTGTAACTCCCAAACAGTAATGATTTCTTTTGGAATCATAACTTTCCCGTCATGCCTGAAGCTTTGAGACAGCCCCCGTCCTGTAACTCGTTTCACGAGGCTGTTTTTCTGTTCCTTCGGAGCCGGGGGCCCTTCAGTAATGACCGTTTGTTGACATGTAAACATGTTTGTGCCGCGGTGGGCTGAGCGCGGAGCAGTAAACAGGCTCAAAGGAACTGCCGAGTACCT
>NC_049984.1:276091-280008 GCF_000003815.2 Branchiostoma floridae
TTATAAGCCTACGGCGATCTGTGACATTGAAAATTACCCGCACCAGAAAAATTTTACTTGCACCACTCAGAACTTAGGAAGTATGGATCATACTAAAAACTATTCAGAAACCATTGCCATTTGTTCTTTCTAATAGCTAGTAAAATTCCACATCTTGAAACATGTATATATAAACCCAGCACATGGACCAGTGCAGGTTAGGTACAGGTAGACATCAGGAATACCTGCACAGTTTTAATTTTTCCTGCACCAACCTGTATATGCAGGTGGTATATTGAGCCCTGAGTGTTGTTTTTCTGTGGCTACGTGCCTGGGAAGCTGTTGTGTTAAGTTGTAGGGCAGCAATACAGGTACAGGTACAGGTACAATATCTGTGAAAGTTGTTGATTGGTTGTTGTTGTTTGTATATCTCTGCGGCACGTGGGTTGTGCTATCGGTCATGATGAACCAAGGCAATCATCATGACCGATTATCAGCCACGATAAAAATGATTGACAAAGTACAACACCAAAGTACAACCAGCTCGAGTGCCTCTAATGTGACATGTCACTTAGAAAACTTGACAAGCTTGTTGAATAAAGACTTTGCTTGCAATACAGTCCAGGGTCCTTTATCAACAAGTCTTGAAAGTTTAAAACCAACTTTATGAAGTTTGAGAAAAGAAACTATCTTGACCACTGCTATTCCTGAGGGAAAGCATAGGTGCCACCTTGAGTGACAAAAACATGGACATGCTTTTTTGTGTAAAGTAAAAACTCTGTCTTTTCTGACCTGTTGGTGAAAAAATTCTTCATCAATGTTTTCATGGCCCAAGCCTTTATGTCTTGCTGATAGAGACTCTATCCAAATGCATGATGACTGGAAGAAACAGCTACTAAATAACGTTACTTTTCAAGTTAAATTCGGACAGACACAAAAATAGAAAAATCAACTTTTAGACTTTGCCAACTTATGATTCCAACTTATCATTTTCATCCTGTCGACACTCGTTAGAACCGGTTTGAAAGCTGGCAACACACCGGTCCAAACTGCACAGAGCTGGTCACAGGTTACCGACCCTTACCAGTCCCAACTACACCTGGTACCGGCTGGCATGTTCACCTGACCTGACTGTGCTGTGGAACACTGCAGACAGGACAGATGGTCTCTCTCACACACTACTGGGTCATGCTCAGGACCTTCGTACAACACTGTACATGGTACAGGACCTACATGCAACACTGTACGTGCTACAGGACTTGTTGTACCTTTTTGTATCCACAGTCACCAGCACTGGGGCAAGGTTCAACCTAGATGACCACCAATAACCTATTAGTTATGTTTGTACAAAATCATGTTCGTACCAGTTATTACCTGATACTGTACTGTGAGTCTGATAGAATTCTCATCTTTACTCTGACAAAATCTGTCTTAATTCGAGATCTCTATAAAAAATGTCGGAGTCTATCTCACCCCATGTACAGTTTCCCTTTCATATAGGGTGTGGTGTTACCTATTAAAGCGTACTTTCATATCAATGTTTTAAAGTTTATGATAAGTTGTGATATGTTGTTTTGCTATGCTTGTATTGTATCGTATATGTAATTTAGCTTCTGGCTGTGAAGTATCACGTTTTAATAAACCATTCATTCATTCACTCATTCATTCATTCACCTATACTGACAGGTGTTTAATGTTCTAATCATGACTAATTATAAGACAATTGTGTGATTAACCTGGAGTAACCCCTGGTGTGGCAATGTCCTGCACTAGGGATGATCCAGAAATACTTCAGCATGGAGCAGGAGACTGGGTCAGGCTAACTGTGGGTTATGTACGTAACGTTACATGTGACATTTTCAACATTCTGAAGGTGTCATGTGGATTCATGCTGGATGGCCAACTACTTACTAAATGTACAGAGAAAACTATTCCTCTTTTAAAGTCAAAATACATAATAATCTATCTAAAACTTAGTAAAGAATGTAAAAAAAAAAGTTGAAACTCTGGCCCTGCCCCCACACTGCATCATTACTGGACAGTCCCCGACGGAGCTTGGAGATGACCTGTACAAACCCCTGCTGTTTGCGATGACGTCATTATTACATTACTTATCAAAGATTCAAGGACACGCCAACATGACTTCAGAACAGTTTACTGACTTTTGCAGATACATCGCTCTGTTATGGTCTATACTTCGAACAGGGGGCAATTGATTGATATGATTGCACAAAAAACTAGGACATTCTTCCACGAAACCTAATGATGGCAAAACAGCCATTCTTTTGTGCACTATGAAACGGACACTGTGATTGGATAACGGGAGTTAGTGACCCTGAGGTCATCAACTGCAGGTCAACAACCTGTTGATTCCCTGACCCCATGACCTTGACCAAGTGCCAAATGTCATAAATATTGTTGACAAGTTTTTCAACCAACGTGACCGAATTCAAAACAGGTAAACACGGAAGGTGACGTCAAACCCTGGCAGTAACACCTTGGACAGAGGTCATGGCAGTAAACTCTCCCAGAGGTGACCGAACTGCAGGTTGTTTTCAAGGTGACACAAATGTGTGGAGAGAGAGTCAGAGATTCGGAAACAAGAACAAACTTTACTCATGACTATGTTGAAGTGACAACTTTGAAATATACCGTTTGGAACGACGAATTTCTGAAGTATAGTGGAGTCACTTTCCCAGAGAAAATATGTGGGTTAAGCTGATATGTCTTGTTATTGTTAGATATGTCATTATATGTTATAACTAGGCCTGAAGAAAGTTTAAAAGTTTGTATACTGAAGAGTAAAAGTTGTACATTTGGACAGATTTACAACATGCATTCACAATGGGAAGAACCCTGACTCTTTTTGAAAGTGCGGTGGGTTCTTTACCATGCTCAAGGTGTGGCTGTCCTAAAACACAGGACCTCTATTTAACGTCTTAGCCAAGGAATGTAATGGTACTGACATTTTGTAGTGAAGTGACTTAAGTGGTGTACAGTGCTTTTCAGAAGGGCACAACATCGGAGCATGTCATGGGACTCAAACCAAGGACCTCTGGGTTCCCCTACCAAATTGTTATCAACGCCCCATTCCATTCTGGTGCCTAAAAATGAGGTCTTTGTGCAAATCCCGTGCCCCGTAGGTTTTTCTGAGTAACGTTTGTTGTCCAGCTCCTGAGGAAAGATGACTACCCCACTCCAGCTCCTGAAGTGTAGTCAGGACTGAAGGCTTAAAATAGAACTCCACTAAATAATGGACTCACAATCTATTGTTCTCACCTGCGCAACCCTGACACAGGTGTTCCTACCTGCCACACACCCACACACAACGCTCCACTCTCTCTCTAAAGCTTTACACAACTGTCCTCAGAATCAGAACAATCAGAGTACGATGGCAGAAAAGTCTGCGGTGGAAACCCTATCAGCCGAGAAGCGGCATTACACACCCACAACGGGACGGCGCATTGTTCCACAGGAAGGGACATCATCACACACAGGAAGTGTCGGACCAGAAGCTGGTCAGGTGTGAGATGGACCTGCTTACATCGGTGTCATATGACCTGGTCGCCATGGTTACGTCAGTGTCATATGACAAAGTTCTAATAAAAGGTCAGTCAAGGTCGCCCGTGACTCATCCCTGTCTTGTGTGAGATGTTTGTTGCACATCGGAAGAAAAGAACAACAAATCACAGGAAGAGAAAATACCCATTACCGCTGTGGGTGATTTACCTGTAAACAAGACTGGAAATAGCTTGTTTATTACACAGTTCTGGTGACAACATTGATGATTCAGCTACAGAACAAGGGGGTGACTGGACATGTAACAATGTACCTTATTGTGAGGACAGAAAAAAAGGCCTGCAAGTTGAATGACAAAGCTACAAAAAATGATGCATTCTGATCAAGCAAATGGTGTAAAATCAGATATCCTCTTCTTA
>NC_049984.1:280108-281471 GCF_000003815.2 Branchiostoma floridae
TAGACGGTTTGAAGCTGGCACACACCGGTCCAAACTGCACAGAGCTGGTCACAGGTTACCGACCCTTACCAGTCCCAACTACACCTGGTACCGGCTGGCATGTTCACCTGACCTGACTGTGCTGTGGAACACTGCAGACAGGACAGATGGTCTCTCTCACACACTACTGGGTCATGCTCAGGACCTTCGTACAACACTGTACATGGTACAGGACCTACATGCAACACTGTACGTGCTACAGGACTTGTTGTACCTTTTTGTATCCACAGTCACCAGCACTGGGGCAAGGTTCAACCTAGATGACCACCAATAACCTATTAGTTATGTTTGTACAAAATCATGTTCGTACCAGTTATTACCTGATACTGTACTGTGAGTCTGATAGAATTCTCATCTTTACTCTGACAAAATCTGTCTTAATTCGAGATCTCTATAAAAAATGTCGGAGTCTATCTCACCCCATGTACAGTTTCCCTTTCATATAGGGTGTGGTGTTACCTATTAAAGCGTACTTTCATATCAATGTTTTAAAGTTTATGATAAGTTGTGATATGTTGTTTTGCTATGCTTGTATTGTATCGTATATGTAATTTAGCTTCTGGCTGTGAAGTATCACGTTTTAATAAACCATTCATTCATTCACTCATTCATTCATTCACCTATACTGACAGGTGTTTAATGTTCTAATCATGACTAATTATAAGACAATTGTGTGATTAACCTGGAGTAACCCCTGGTGTGGCAATGTCCTGCACTAGGGATGATCCAGAAATACTTCAGCATGGAGCAGGAGACTGGGTCAGGCTAACTGTGGGTTATGTACGTAACGTTACATGTGACATTTTCAACATTCTGAAGGTGTCATGTGGATTCATGCTGGATGGCCAACTACTTACTAAATGTACAGAGAAAACTATTCCTCTTTTAAAGTCAAAATACATAATAATCTATCTAAAACTTAGTAAAGAATGTAAAAAAAAAAGTTGAAACTCTGGCCCTGCCCCCACACTGCATCATTACTGGACAGTCCCCGACGGAGCTTGGAGATGACCTGTACAAACCCCTGCTGTTTGCGATGACGTCATTATTACATTACTTATCAAAGATTCAAGGACACGCCAACATGACTTCAGAACAGTTTACTGACTTTTGCAGATACATCGCTCTGTTATGGTCTATACTTCGAACAGGGGGCAATTGATTGATATGATTGCACAAAAAACTAGGACATTCTTCCACGAAACCTAATGATGGCAAAACAGCCATTCTTTTGTGCACTATGAAACGGACACTGTGATTGGATAACGGGAGTTAGTGACCCTGAGGTCATCAACTGCAGGTCAACAACCTGTTGATTCCCTGA
>NC_049984.1:285685-292967 GCF_000003815.2 Branchiostoma floridae
TGTGTGTCTGAGCCTCTGTGAGTGTGTGTGAGTGTGTGTGTGTGTGTGAGTGTGTGTGTGTGTGTGTGAGAGTGTGTGAGTGTGTGTGAGTGTGTGTGTGTGTGTGTGTGTGAGCGTCTGTGAGTGTGTGTGAGTGTGTGTGAGTGTGTGTGTGTGTGTGAGTGTGTGTGAGTGTGTGTGTGTGTGTGAGAGTGTGTGTGAGTGTGTGTGTGTGTGTGTGTGAGTGTGTGTGTGTGTGTGTGAGCGTCTGTAAGTGTGTGTGTGAGTGTGTGTGTGTGTGTGTGTGTGTGTGTGTGAGTGAGTGTGTGTGTGTGTGTGTGTGTGTGAGTGTGTGTGTGTGTGTGTGTGAGAGTGTGTGTGTGTGTGTGTGGGAGGTTAGTCTGAAAACAGTTTCCAATTTTGAGCAGCTAGAGACAAAACTAATCGCTGACATAGAACACAGCTTATTGTGCGAAGCAAAGGCTGTTTCATGACTTTGAACTTAAAGCAGACTGGAAATTTGGAAAACGTACAATGCACCAACTAGCATGTACATGTACATCGTCACAATACTGCAAAACCTGTCTGTACAGTTAAATTGGAAGTTGATATTCAAACTTGGTTCCCTTGACATCACCGAATGCTCTAAATGATCACTGTTTTCATAGAGTGCTCCTGTCTTTGAGACACTGGCAAAACAGTTGGTGTAAGATTAACATTGTCGTTCAAACACGTCCAGGGAAACTGACGCCACATCGCACGTCATTAAGTTTCTTTGTAGTTCAACAAGAAACAACAAAAACAGGTGAATTTGATCCGTGTTTGTGGGGAGTGCTGTGGGCATATAACCAGTCAACAAGGCCATTGGAATCATCCGTCTTGTCTTGTACTGTATGGTACGTTGTGTTGTACATTATACATGGACCCCCTAATACTAGCCATGGTCATCTGCCTGGGGTCATTACAGGTTAATGACACCGATTAAAAGGTCAGATCACGTATCGGATTAACGTTACCAAGGGAGTGACAGTGCTAGAACAGGTCTATTACTGGTGGGTTAAAAATAACCTGGCCTGAATGTTCAGGCTATATTCTAGCTGTCAAAATAGACTCACTGTCACCAAAAACGTTCTCAAGGAGATAGCCTTCCACATATTACATGTACATGTTGACTCGTTCCTTGTTTCAAGAGAAGCACATCTTAAACAGGTTAAAGAACCCACCACAAAAACTGTAATTGGTTGTTAAGAGCTCACGGATACACCATGTGGCGTACGTAAATGGCTAAAACTAGAAAATTCCATATACATGTACAACTTGTATCTGCCAATGTGACAGTCAGGTTTAGGCTCATTGGTAACGCAACAGTTGCTCAAGCAACTGGATGGAATGTGGAAAAATTCAGATGTTTCAGACAGTATCGGCTGTCTTTCATTAGTGACTGAACAAGAAGATATCAGCTTTTAAACCAAACCATTGAAATAAGTTCAAAACAATTTTAAGATGGTTCAAAGTTAGAAGCCACGGATCGTTCAGTGTAATATAACCAGCTGCTGCTGCGCCGCGTGGCTGCGAAGCTGTTGTGTCACGTCGAATGGCAGTTATACCGGCTATATAGATACAGATACAGAAATAATATGAAGTAAAAATACAAAATATGCTAATAAGGCTCAATTTGTAAGGGTCAGAGGACTCCAGCATATGTGAGTAAAGGAGGGAGTGACAGACAACTCTGCCCTTCCCTCATCCAGTGGTCAAGATCTGACCTCACGTTCACCCCTGACCTGACCTTCACTCCTCTTTACCTGCTGAAGGTCACATGTAAACCTCATCCAGGTCAGAAGGTCAAACCATCATATGTCTTCTACACCTGAAAGATCACCCGACCTTCACCGGTTTTCCCTACTAAAGGTGAGGAAATGGAACCTTCCTTAATGACGGTGATGACAGGTGTTAACGACCACCCATTAACGAACCACAAACAAACAAACAAACCAGTACACAACATGGATCTGTGCCTGACGCACTCACCTGGCCTTCACCTCGGCTTGTTCTTTCACAGATGAAGAAACAAAAATGTCCTGAATGTTTGCGATGAAAAGTGTCAAGGACCAGGTGTTAATGAGCCACAAATAACAAACAGAACTTAAATACTGGGGTGAGAACCAGTATTTAACTGGGGTGAGAACCAGAAATTATACATCTTCTAAACCAAGTCAGAGTTTGCCATTTTCCTTACATTAAGTGAAGAAATAAAAACCTCCTTACATGTACATAAACCATCAGCATTCAGGGTTAGCTATCACTTTAATGAACAAACGGAACTCTAAAAATTGGGGTGAGAACATCCTCTGAACTAAGTAAGAGTGGTCACCCAACTTTCACCTTTTTTTTCTATGAGAAGGAACCAAAATCTCGTTACAATTAAAGTTACATCATAAGTCAAAACCATCATACGTCTTCTACATCTTAAGGAATAACCTGACCTTCACCTGTTCTTGTTTTTGAAATGTGAAGAAACAGAAACCATTGATCCCAATGCTAGCGATGACAAAGCCTTCTAATGTAATGCTAGTGATGACAAAGGTTGCAGGCCAACTGTGAACAAACCACAAACAACATAACACTAAACAATGTAAGGTCAACCCCACCATACGTCTTACACTCCAGAAGATGTTACCTGTCTTTCACCTGGAATACTTGGAGGAAGAAACAGAAATCTTAATGTACGACACAATTACTGATGAAAGCATTCAGGGCCAGCTATTAACGAAACATTAACAACAAACAAAAGACTTTAGAACGAGAAGAAGTGACCTGCCCTTCACCTGTTATTCTAAGAGGAAGAAACAAAAAAAACTCCTTACGTAAACCACCAGTGATGACAACTGTTCAGGGCCAGCTATTAAGCAGCAATTAACTGCAGACAAAAGACTTGATAATGTGCATCAAACCCGACAGATATCTTGTACACCTGAAGAAGTCACCTGCCCTTCACCTGTTCTTCTTAGAGGAAGAAACAAAAAAAAAAGCTCCTTACATAATCTATTCAGTGATCTTCTTACCATTACGTAAATCTTACTGATGAAAGTGTTCAGGGTTAGCTATTTATGGAGCAAACAAAAGACACAAGAAAGAGAAGAAGTCACCTGCCCTTCACCTGTTCTTCTAAGAGGAAGAAACAAAAATCTCCCTACGTAAACCACCAGCGATGACAACTGTTCAGGGTCAGGTATTAACCAAACATTAACTGCAGACAAAAGACTTGATAATGTGCATCAAACCTGTCATATATCTTGTACACCTGAAGGAGTCACCTGCCCTTCACCTGTTTTTCTTAGACTCAAATTAGAGGAAGAAACAATTTGAAACAAAAAACCCTCCTTCGGTAACCCATCACTGATCTCCTTACAGTTACATCATGATGACAGTCTTTGGGGTCAGCTACTAACGAACCACAACCAGCAAACATAAGGCATAATAGAGAAAAGAACTCACCCGATCTTCACCTGTTTGTCTTAGAGTTAGAGGAAGAAACAAAAACCTCTTTACGTAAACCATCAGTGATGACAACTGTATAAGGTCTGCTATTAACCAGCCATTAACTACAAACAAAGGATGTAATAATATTGCACCAAACCAATCATTTCTCTTCCACACTTGAAAGGGTGAGACCTTACCTTGCCCTGTTATTCTTAGATAAAAACAAGAACTTCCTTTAGAAAACTGTTGTTAGCGTTCGGGGCTGTTAACGAGTCATGAACAGAAACAAAAGACTTAAGAATGTCCATTAAGCTCATCATATATCTTTTCCACCTGAAAGAGTCGGTCTTACCTTCACCTGTCTTTATTAAGAGAGGAGGCAGAAACAGTTCTAAATGAACCGTTAACGATGACGAGTTTTTGGGGCGACTAGAACCAACCACAAACAGCAAACACAGGACCACACAGGGGTCAGTGGAGTCAGGGATGGGTCTCTGATTCAACACTACAAAAATATAACTCTGATGCTGTCCGAATGTCCAAAAATATTATATATTCCTTTATATAGGATATATATTCCATCCAAACTATATGCTATGCTGTACTATGCTATGATAATACCAGTAGTACATGTCGTTTCATGATATAGTTCAGATCATCCACTAGAACATTACACACCGGACCCAACCAGTGGGGCAAAACACAGGATTTTAAAGATGAATCTGTACACCATATAGACACTCAGGAAATACAGGAAAGAATTCCAAAATTCTAGAGACTACTACAGATCATGTTTACTTGAGCAGGTTCTGTAGTCAGCAGAGATTTAAACTTGTACTTTTAATTCTGACTTTTCCTTATAACAGAACTGTTTCTAAACATGCAAAATCCTCTCTATTGGCTAAAATTTTCTTTGAGAATCCGTTTGTCTTATATTGTTTGACTGTACTCTACATCCAGTCAGACCTGTAACGGGAGGGGGCCATACTTAGACATGTGTTCTACGTGTTGTGTACATGCATTTTTTATTGTACATCTGACCCGCTACCCATCAGAACTAAATTTTAATCGATTGGTAGTCGTATAACCGTGATTAAAGCTACATGGATACAGGTTTCATTTAATGATAACGATCCGCGCTGCGGTTTGGGAGCGCACTTAACGTACCGTACGTATTTGATTTACATTCTAGTGGAACGTTCCAGCACAAAAAGGGGGTCCAAAGTTCGACATAATAACCTTTAAGCCTTTTCGGGGTATAAGAAGTTATTTCATGTACTAAAAAATTAGACTAAAAGTTCACAATACTGTTTTTCTGTCGCAAACATGTACTTTTTCTTACATTGCACGACTTGCTCCAATGCGGAGAGATGAAATAAAACAAGGGGATTTCAAACACATTTCTTCCAGAACATTATGGCCAGGTATCAAACAGCTATTTAATACTTGTCCATGATTTCTATCAACAGAACTACGTATACGGCTCCTTAAATGTTCACTGTCAGCCAGCACAGACTTACATCAAGGTGTTAACGCAACTAGATTTCACCGTCGACACCGCCGGCCGGTCCTCACGCCATTTTGTCTGCACGTAAACACGATCCACGTGATCCCGGCCCAGGGGAGATTGCTCGAGCGAAACCCGTTCTGTGGTTCTACTTGAACATTAATCGCATATGCTTTATATCTCTCAGAGCATAGCCTTTTAGTGGATCTGTAACAATGCAATTTATCATCCGGAAATTCACGACCAACTGCTGAAGCGCCAGGCCCAACACGGAAAGGATGTAAGTGATATTTGCAGGTCAAAGGGTCACTTGAAGAGCCCCCTGGGAATTTTGTCGCACACTGCAAGCGATTAGATTTCATACACAAAAATTGTTTTGCACAAAGCATCAACTTACGTAATTTTGACGACATTTATTTCATTAGTCTGTGTAACACAAACTCCGCTATCCGGAGCTTGTAGGTTCCTCCCCGCGGCAATGTAGGAAGGGCCTAAGAATCGCGATTAAATCAGGTTATTATTTCATCGAACACCCTGAAAGTTTCGACGTCCGGACGTTCATACAGTATCGATTTCTTATTTGTTGTCAGATATTCTATATAAATAGATATTCTATAATCAGCGAGTGAACACATTCAATGATTTCCACGTCACACTGTAGTGCCTGTAATTGGCGTTAATACTGAGGAGCTGCCCATCATGGCGACGTTGCCAAATTACTCAGTAACTGGTTTTCGTGTCATTTGAAGTAGCGAATAATAAAAACAGTGACAACACGTTGTTTCTATTTACAGTTGGTAAATGCATTTATTTGCATGAAGGAAAGTGATGCACGAAGATGAACACCTTCCCGGCGTCTATAGGTTTATATAATGATAATACTAGTAACAATGATATCGGGTATATTTGTAGCCAGTAGGTACCTATTGTGGTCAATCTTCTTCCTATTATAGGAATATCAACGAGAATATCTTAAGTTCTGATGAATAATTTTAGCGAGGAACATTTTAAGTCCTTAAAAGGTAAGCCTTTCAACCAGTTGCCAAACAACGAAAACAACGGCACATCAAGAGGATGAGTAATATTGAATTGAATCTCATGTCGTCTTTTGGAAATCTTTGTAACAATCTAACTGTGAACCTTGATAAGTAACTAATCTAAAGATACAAGACCCAAACAAATGACCCAGCTTAGAAGCTTGGTTTAAGGGTCAATAAAAGTTGTTATGGAGGGGAAAATGACGCATTTTCCAACAAGGAAAAAAACCCACATAGATGTTTGAAAATTGTTCTAAATAAAGAGATAATTTTACCAGTACTTTTCCATCCAATATTGTTTGAACAATTTAGAACTCTCGTGACTGAAATATTCTTTTCCTCAAAATAGTTCTTTCAAATTTTCAAAGTTATTTCAAATATTATCAATCTCGGTGACTTCGAATAGGCTCTAAACTGTGCCTAGCTCTCGAGATCTTCCTGGACTTCCACATCGTCATCGCCTGTTTCATAGTATAGTGACAGCCATGTCGGAGGCTTCCGCTGTCTGGACTGTGTCTGTAAACAACAGCAAAATGTAAGCGTCATTGAGTTTATTTGAATAGTTGTAGAATACAACAAAATCAAACATTATATTGAAATTATATGTAATTGAGTCGACTAGATAACCGTGATTTTATGTTTCATATCTGTTTTGAGTGCAAACGGTATTCATTCAAACCATAACATGTGCTTAAATGCTAAATGCGGCATTAGTCCGTTTACCCACCACTGTTTTACTGGATGAGCCAGGATCATCGACAGGCTGCCGTTGATTCTCCTTCTCCTCTCCATTCTCCCGCCTCTTCTTCTTTTGTGCCTGTAGCTTGCCCTCTTCTCTCTTTCTCTTTCTGGCTTCCTTCTCTTCCAGTTTCCTTTTAGCTTCAGCTTGTCTCTCTTCCTTCTTTCGCGTTTTTTCTAACTCTTTCTGTTTTTTCTCTTCTCGCTTTTTGTTGAGCTCAGTCTTTCGTTTCTCTTTGCGTTCCTCTTTTTCTTTCTTCTCTGTTTCCTTTTGTCTGATTTCAGTTATAATTTCGTCATGAGTCAGAACCCTTCCCGTGAGCCTTTTCCTTGATTTGCGGCCAGACGACTTGGGTGTTGTGACGGGGAGGAGAATGTCTTGTAACTCTGGTGGTACAAGACGTTGTATCAGCGGACTCAGGAGCGGCTGGCATGTTGTGCAGGGTGTAAGACAGGTTGGGCAAGAAATGGAAGTAGAAGTAGAGGGATGTGGTGGAGGAGTGGCAGAGGCAGAAGTCGACGGCTGTGGGGAGGAGTG
>NC_049984.1:296698-307132 GCF_000003815.2 Branchiostoma floridae
GATATATGCTGGTCACGATCAAAACAATTGGGCGCTCTTTGTGGCAGTGAGATAGGAATACTTTCGTAAACCACCTTTCGAAGAGAAACTCGTCGATAAAACCCGAATCGGAGAACCCATAGATGGCATTTGCGGGTCCACCCTCTGTGTAGGCGCCTCCCGGAAAGCCTTTGCTAAAGACTATCATTGGTGGCACCGTCTGCCCTGCCGCTGACACACACACCAGTGCCGACACGTGGTCTCGGCTTCCAACTCTCCGTGAAGGAGACCTCTTCTCTCCGCGGGGTACTATAACCTTAGATATTTTCGCGGAAAGATCCACGCCTGTTTCGTCAGCGTTATAGATTACATGTGGGTTTTTGTTTTTGGCATTCGCCTCTGTTAGTTTGTCTTCAAGCATCAAGAAATATTCGAAGATCACTCCTGGGGTGGCCATGAGTGCTCTCTCCTTGTCTAGCTGGTCAGGGGACCGGAGGCTGATGTCGGGATGGCGACGCTTGAAGCCTCGCCACCACTTCTTGCCCGGCCCAGCCTCCTTAAACCTCGGTGACTCTCCGCGGCCCTTAGCTCTTTTAATCTCAATTTGTTGCGCAAGGGCCTTTGTGACCCTTACGGTGAGAGGGAAGCCCCTGTCGGACATGTACTTGGCGTAGCCGACAAGGGCCTCCTCGTCCTCGGGTGTCAAGACTGACGGTCTTCCTTGCACCTCTCCATGGTGACCTTTTATGCGACCAATCAGGGTTGTTCGCGGAATTCCAAACTTTTTGGCCAGGCTGTAGACAGAGGCGCCATTGTTTGCTGCCTCCAGAGCAGCCTCCATGTCAGCCTGATGGTACTGTTGGCGTTTCCTTTTGGCCCCAGATGCCATCTAATAAAGAGATTGAATCGATATCGACTATGAACGACAGCAGTAATTTAGATCCCCCCTTCCACACCCATCATCAAACATTGAAGAAAAAAAGTTTCGTTTCTTTGTTTGTTTGTTTGTTTGTATGTATGGGAGTTTCATATCATATGTTCAGCACGACGAAAAATCACGATATGTCATCAACACTACTTATATTTATCCAAAGATGGGCGGATATAAGCGTTTGTTTGCTTTAACCTTGCCGTGTTCGAATTCAATTTAAGCATTCGAAGGTACACACATTCATACCTAACTTCTATTTGGATATTCTCATACTACAATCGCATCCTTTGCTATCAAAGTATAACTTACATACGCTGAAACGTCAGAGTTGTATATACCTACCGCGACTTCATGCGGAAGAGCGCTAAACTGCAATCTCAGGCGGTGTGGTGCTGGTAGTGTTGGGTTGCGTCCTGGGTTGCGTTCGATGATCACATGACTTCGAACACGTGATTCTCAAGATGGCGGAGGAGCGGTGGTGTGTACACAAGTAGCGTGACATTGTAGCCTCAATTAACCAAGTTCAAAGACTCAGACAAGACACAGGTTTGTTTCTTGGCAAGTTTAATAAACAACCTTTCTACAGGCGGTGGCAATCTGTCATATCTCACATCTTAGACTGAATAATTCAACAGATATGAAGGCCACGGTCTCGATACGTTCTCTCGTCAACCTATGCGAACAGCGTCATTATCATAAAAATATCTTCAATTGCTAGCTGCTTGATGTATCATGTTCGGTACACTCTATGCATCAGTATTTTACTAAAGGAAGACTAGGGCCATCAATATTTGTTTTTGTCGTGTACATGCTGTCAAGCATAATAAAGTTATAGCAATTTTAAAAACCATGTCGGACTTTGGACCCCTGTCTAAGTATGGCCCCCTCCCGTTACTAGTGACCATCCCTGCATAAGGACCATCATTGTGATCACTTTTTGATGGTTCTTTACAGATGATACATTTGTAACATTTCCCAACAGATACAGGTTTTTAGAACACTGTCTATATCACATTTAGACCAGTTAAAGATCCCAATCTAAAAGAGTGAGTGCATCACCACCTCGGACCTGGCAACCTTCACCCTCCAGTTCCACAAACCCATAACCAGCCTGTACAAACCTACCACCACAGACAACACGCCCTCCTGGTGTACCGTAAACAACAGAACAACACAACCTGTTTTTAGACGTTACACTGTCAACAAAAACTACTCAAACACGTCTGTTTTCTTTGCCTAAAACCGTCAACACGCCAGGATTGCTCTTCTGTACATAATAAGTATCACTTCCTCACTGTAAAAAATCAAGCAGATCCTATAATGACATAAGATAGTACCAAACTGGCCAAGGAGTGTAGTGAGCCAAGAGGTGTCCATTTGCTGGTAGCCAAACACACTCCAAGGCCGGCTTCACTCCTCTGCCAGCTTTTGATACTATCTTTAGATCTGCTACCGTAGGATCTGCTTGGAGATAAAAAAATTGGACCTTCTGGTGATTCAAGGTTCCTACTATAGCAAACATATGCTGATGTTACACCTGGACATTTGAACATCAAATGGGAGAAAAATCTAAACCCCTAGCTAGGGGTGTGCTTATACATGTATAAGGTGCTCACAGGTGTGTTCTACACACTGATATTGGAAACAAAATGAGTTTGTACAATGAGTGCTACACATGGCAGCAGTACTAAGAGCTCCCCCTAGCAGCTGGAAGTATACTGCACTGCTGTAGAGACTGGTTGAGAAAAAAGGAATAAGATTTTACTGGAAAACTAAAATTGGGGGAAAATGGAGAAAACTGACTATTCTCCATGAACATAATGATTCTGCAGGTAAATTGTCTAAAGTTTACAAGGTGGGAGCCACTGACACCTGCTGATAGTGGAGTACTATTGGTGCAAGGCTCTTATTTTTATCGATGAATGAATAAAGACCTCTATTGTACATTTTTGCCCAACCAAGCTGCCCGAACAAGTCACAGCAAAGACCAAATAATATATTATGTACAAGTATAGATGTAGTCTGTTGTGCTTCTCAGCTCTTTAGATGGATCAAATCATAGACACTCAGCTGTTGCTATAACGTCTATTCTGGTGTAGTGTTAGTAAGGTACAGAGAGTCGATGGTTGCCCGTCTGCTCAATGCTCGGGTCGTGGTGCAAAGAGGAAGTCAAAGTTCTGTGCCTCTTACTTGAGGTCTGGAGCTACTTAATATTTAGATTGTTGTGTACATTGGAGTAGAGGGGTGTTTTTCTATACTATTTTTATACTGATATCACAACATAGTCTAGCATAGAAGTTGGGCTTTTTCTCGCTTCTTCTTAACAGTGAAAATGTAGGACTGTGTGGGTTTAGCTAAAAATAGTCGGTTTGTCAAAACAAGTGAGGAATTATCAGGAATATGAATTTATCAGTGCTGCTCATATGTCTAAAGTGAGGGAATCTACCTTCTATGTAACTACACAAGACATTTCTATAATTAACATATATAGTTGTACAATACACGTTATTATTACAGCACTTATGTGTATGAATGTGAAAAAAAGCCGCCAGTACTTTAGAAGCCTAATACAGCACGCTTCACTATAAGTACTTACACACGAACTCAAACAACGCTCTGGAAACCTTTTGATATCATACTAAACATCAAACCTTCTCTTGATTTAATATTGCTGTAAATCTAATTTTCAGGAGCTCTTGGACACAGCGACTCTTTTGTGCCGGCTGACGTTGATAAATTTCTCTAATATTGAGTCAAACCGGCGACAAGTTCGGCCTAATAACTGCCCATCGCCCCGCTCCTGTTACCACGGTGATCGTCAATCACGACACAAATTAATCCCGGAGACCACGCACGGACCAAAACAAACTTAATCCCAAACTTCATACATGTTACAACCATTAAACCAACCAACATACAGACACAGGACTGGTAAAAACTGCGTCACAAAACTACAAGGTGGGGATATTTCCTATATATATATATATAATATAAGAAAGCAGCTCAAAATGGGTATTTCTGACAGGCTACAGATGAAGTGCATCGGCAGAGTGGGGTACTTGATTTTGTGGGTCTTCATTTTTCTGTGCATTTCTTTGTTTTCCACACAGTTTTAATGCCAGTCATTTAGGAGTTGTATAATCCTGATTATGACTACAAGTACTTTTTCTTGTGTTCGTTTTTTTCAGTTCTCCACAAGAATGAAAACTGGTCGCAGTCATCTACTAGTTACCCTTTCCTACTGTACATTCTCTGCCTCAAATGCAACCAGGCATATGGAAGTAGGAACAATTCTGTGCTTAATGTCGTAATGTTGTCACAAAGTCATTCATTTGTCTACACTTACATGTATGTTTGTTCTTCTTCTATAATTGTAGCTTTGGTGGGCAGGCAGCTGACTGGCTCCTGTGTTATACATCATCATCATATACAATGTGTTATACAATTTGTGCATTACAATAAATAGATTCAATTCAAAATATGATTAAGACTGGGCTGTATTTAGAGAAGTAGGAATATTTCAGATGAAACAGAGCTGGTGTCCGAAGACTGCCCTGCTGTCTGGTAGTAGTGTGAGAGGCAGAACTTTACGTGACAAAGGAGTGCATTAACAGTGCGAACCCGGGGCACTACTGGATATTACAGCCCAGTCATAATAAAAAATGGCCGACCGCGCCGCCCCATCAACTATACACATTTAATATCCGCGCCCGCCGTGACAAATGTCACGCCACGTTGCCACGGAAACCATTGTTCCGGCGGCAAAACCAGCGACCATTTGTCTGTGACAACGGCAGGTGGAAAACAACAGAGAAGGGTAACTGCAAATGAGATCGTACAAGTCCTGTTTTTGAAACATGTACCAACATTTTCTGAAAGAATTTACCCCATACATGTATGATCACCCACGTATGTCTCTGCCTGTTGTCAGCCTGTCACAGTTTGGGTTTGCAGATGAGTCCACATGAATATAATTTCACACATGAACCACCACTAAAAAGCACCACTCCACTGGGACACAACTATTCACCACTCTTCAGCCTGGTCAATTCTGAGACAAGTTTGGCACTTTTTCGTATCCCAACTTTATTCTAACCCTTTTCTCTTTTGCCATAAATGTATGTCATGTACAATGCTGAACAAAAAGAGGAAAGTTTCTGTTATGCTACACTTCAGGCCACTTCCTCTGAGACACCATGAAGGGAAGACATGTTATTGTACCACATCGTGCAGAGAGAGAGAATAGAGCTGACCTCCAGTAAGATCTATGGATCTGTCCTGTTCTTGACTGTGACACTGTTTTTGCGTCCCCTATCCCCGAGTGGTCACCTTTGAATTAAAAAAGAATGATATAAAAGAACACCAAATTTGGCACGTATTTGGTTGAACTCATCTTAAATTCAAGGTACTCCAGGTAGTCTTTTTCTTTTTCTGACATCCACTGTACCCAACAGTCATATCTATCTTACTAACTTGATACTAAAAACAAATTGAAACTGAATCAAACTATGCTGTTTTTACTCTATGTACATGACATCCCTGACTGTTTCTGACACCCCAGCCCTAAGTCACCCAGGTAAAACCGGTCCTGAGCGAACGTTTCATCCCCTCTGCCTCCCTCCTCTATCTAGTTTCCTCCCATCACCCATTATGACGCCCCGTTGACAAGCGAGCATCTCTGCCCTGCCCGTTGACAAGCGAGCATCTCTGCCCTGCCCGTTGACAAGCGAGCATCTCTGCCCTGCCCATAACAAACAGCCCCGCATGTTGTAATATTGTCCCAATCTATCGGATATTACCCAACCCCGCATGACGGATGCCCGCTCCGCATCGTTACCACGGCAACCATTCTTCCCGGAGGTGAAACAGATACGGCTGCCTGGACGATGGACGGGGAGCGTGCGCGGGCGGAGATACGCGACCGGTCGCCATGACGATTATGGAGTTTTAATGGCGGAGCAGAGGTGACAGATGTCGTGTCGCGGAGGGTGCTGGGGGCACGCCTCGCGCCGCTGGGACGTTAATATGGCTGTCATTCCGCCTCACACCGGGGAGTCCAATAATCATAATGATAAAAGTAATAATGGCAGCTTTCTCCTAAAAGGATAGTAAATCATGAGTGAAAAGTTGGTGCAAAATGGATTTCCATATGGAAAAAGTTTGGACAGCTTCATGTTAGAGTGATGTCTAAAAGAAAATCTATCAACTTTGAGCCGTGTAGGTTAATTCTACTGTACTGACAAACATACACACTTCCTACAAAAGAGAAAATAAAAATGTAATAAAAACTTTTGCTTAAACAAGCTTTGAAAAGAAAAGAAAAAGTCATGATTTCTTTCCCAGTTGTCTATTTCCTGACAAGACTCCACCAGAATCTCCTTCAGCTGAGAGCCATCAGAAGCTGGAGGTGCCGAGTCAGTTAGGTTGACCTTGGGCAGGAGTGAGTTGACCTTGAACAGACCATCTGTTCCTTGCAAGATTTATATCAAATAAAAAAACTGCAAAATGTAAAACTTTTCTTAGATCAAAAATCTGTTTTATACACTAGTCTCCTTTCTGCTTCCCAAGCCTCAGAAATTATCCATCAGAGTCAACCCAGGGACAAGATGAGGGATAGTCTCCAAAGCGTTTTATCTGTGCGACAAGCGGTTTAATATCAGGGCGGGCGTATCGATTACCTGGCGCGGGACTAATTCCCGCTGATGACTTTGCTCCCGGGCAGGGGCAGAAACAAATATCCCAGCATGCCCTGCAGGCTAGGTCATAACTTGTCAGCTGACTGATGAATGGATCATAAACCTGGCACAACTTTTCATTCCGTGACTTCTACGGAGAAAAAATGATGAGAGCTCGATTCTCATTTTTAATATCGACAAGACACTTTCTACAGAACCTAAAGCAAACAGAATTCCAAGATGGATAGATCCTGCATACATGTGTACCTGGCACAACTTTTCATTCCTGTGACTTCCATGGGCCAACAAGAAAAAGGAGGGCTTAATTCTCTCCTTTCATAGCTCAGAAACAACACTTACATGTAGTACATGTATTTAAGAAATCTAGTTCCCAGATGAATGGAGCAACTTTTCATTGCTATGATTTCCATGGAGAAAAAAAAGACAGCTTGATTCTGACTTAATTACTGGGGTATCAAAAAGATACTTAAATATTTTCTCCATTAACAAAAGAACCAAAAGCAGAATTGACAGATAAACCTGTGACATATTTAATTTCTGATTTAGTGATTACCAGCATTTAGCACAACTTTGAAAAAGGACCAAACACATGGACATATGTTTTGAACTTCACCCTCTCTAAAGTGAGGCAGGATCTGATCATGAAGCCCTGTGTGAGTCATTTCTACATGTTTCCTCAAAGGAGATTTCTGCACTCACCATGCAGCAACTACTACTGGATCAACATGTTCAGTATCCAAGTCACTTTTATAACACTTAAAGGTTTACTGTCATAATCAGACTGTAAAATTGTGATCAACGATCGACCACCAGTTTTTGGTGATGGATAAAAACAGAACTTGAATATCATGATTCCCCCAAACTGACGCCTCGTTCTTAGGCCTCAGCTTTGGACTTGAAAAGCCACCTCAAATCAAGAAGGTTTGGAATTATTGTGTTAGTTACAAAGTTCATTTTTCTTTTTCTTTCTTCAAGGTTACTCACAATATACAGTCATGCATACCACTTTTTTCCTGGACAAAAGAACACAAAGTGTTCACTCCAGCTAAATTTCTGTCTGCAGTTTATGTGACTGAGTAAAACTCCACGACTGACGTGCATCGCAAATCACATCTTCTCATCTTCTTCCAGCCAAGTTTGATCTCGATGCAAGCCGATGACCTTCATTTGACTTTGACAGAGCCGGGCTGTCCCGCTGCAAACAATTTTATGAGGGTGCTTCTGAAAAGGTTACGACTTTCATCAGAGACAAGTAGTTTTTCATGAAATGTCACGTTTTGTGTCCCCGTTGTGAGGAGCGCGGATTCGCCCAGCCGGAAAATGACACGGGATATCGCAGCGGATTTTACACCGTGTTGCGGGGCGTCTCTGAGATTACGGCGGGATAATTAGGTTAGACTGTCAGGCCGGCGGTGACAGAGCGGCGCGGAATCGCCGGGAAGGGGACTGACGGATGGTCGCTCTAACTGCCTCAATCTAACGGGTTCTGGGCTGCCTTCTCACGGACAAAGTTTGAGCAAAATGTCATGCACTTGATCTTATCACTGAAGTTGGAAACTTTCTGTCATGTCACAATTTTTCTAATTCATTGACATAAAAACAAATGAGCTTTCAGCTACATTTTTTTGGCTGCACCCAAACATAATTTTTCAAAATATGGACAGGACTTCCAACATCCATTTGGAATTGAAATTTGTCTCCAGCATCTTACATGTACTTTGTCCATGTGCATCAACAATCAGGAAGTCTTGGTCCAAAGTATTGCTTTGTAATACTAATCTGCTGATCTGTTTGGCACAATTTTCCCCCCTTAATTTGCCCTGAGTGCACTGACTCATATCTCTTCTCTTTTCAGAGCTGAATATTGTATACTAAAAAAACAACAACTTTAAAATGAAAACTGACTTTAATTCCAAAAACATAAAGTCTACCCAGTCACTCCTACGTTCGGCCTAACTATGAGTCACTCGCAGGGTCTTAACAAGACCACGTTGAATATGGGAGCCATAAAACAACCCTGACAACATTTTTTACAACATTACAGACAGATCCCCTGAACTCCGGTTAACCGAGGTGCCGCGGCCACAAGTCAGATCAGAGCTGCAGAGGGGAAACCATTTCACGGTCCACAGGGGGGATTGTTGGTCCGTCCAATGGTGAAGTGTTATATTGTGTGACAGTGAAGGACACGCCCCCGGGCATTGTCATGGTATAACCCACTGGACCCCTGCGCCCCCCAGGCATTGTCATGGTATAACCCACCAAATGAAACCTCTGCCATCTGGGCAGTAATACAACTTACATGTAATGACATGGATACAGGGACTGGTATGTAACATGTACCATGTTTAACAGCTTGGTTTTAACAAGACCTCAAGAGACATAGGAAAAATATAGTTACTGTGGGGGAGTGGCTACTCCAGACAGAAGAGTCTTAGCTATCGTAAGATAATTTTTTGAGGTGGCCAGATTTGACTGTTAGTCTGAATCTCGAGGACACCATGTTCAATGCCACACATTTTAACTTGTTACTGGATGAATACAAAAATTTCCCAAGTTTGTTATTACAGCTGTCTCCATATCACGGATATTTCTTCCTTGCTGTCTATGATATAATTCCTTTCTGTTGTAATGTAATACACTTATCGATTTAATTCTTGTGGTACATTATGAAATATCTGATATCCGCACCTCATTGGCAATTCGATTAAAACTCTACAACTCACAGCTGGGGAATCATGTAGTATTGAGGTCACTCCGGCCGAGTCCAGGCCCTCCAGTCTAACAATCCACAGAAGTGCCTTTACTGGAGTAACATGCTAGTAGACTGGCTGGGATTGGAACCCATAACCTCAGCACCACAGGACTGACATGCTAGCAGACTGGCTGGGATTGGGACCCATAACCTCAAAATTTTATGACCATATATTCATCATATAATGCCAATATCAAACTCCTCTCCACCCATCAAAGTGTCGTGCCCGCCATAGAAAAGATGGACTGAGCAGAGACCTGACCGTGTTAACCTGCCACCGTCACCATGGCGACGACCTGACCCCCATCACCACGGTGACGACCTGCCCCACGTTCCCGTCCCATTACCCCTTCATGCCGGCGGAGTGGGGAGGGTGACGGATGTGAAGGTCGCGAGCGGAACACGGGAGGGCAGGGAATAAAACGGTTCCTGCCAGGAGGTGTGACCGGAGACACATTTCCCCCGCCCGCCAGCCTGCGACAGTCACCTTGGGTTAATGCGATGACCTTGGTTCCCCGGCTGTCATGGCCGCCGATGATGTAGGGAGGTTCCGTGTACCTAAATCATCATCATGCTCCATGGTCAGGACAGGGGCTGCACCATGGTCAGGCTGGTAGGGGCAGATGTCAGAGTTGAGCTGCCCAGAGAAGAGCTTCAAAAGGAATACAACTGTAGTGCCCACCTAATTTCTTTGAAAATCCTTCCTTGAAAATATCTTAGACATTTTACGTTAGAAGGAACAGGTGTTAGGGTCTGAACTTTCGCATTTGGAAGAAAATGTGCTCAGTTCACCCAGTTGTGTTGGCATAAGAATAGACCCGAGGTGTGGAGTCTGGTATTCACAGAGTGGAAAGATAAAGGGCAGAAACTGGGATCAAAAAAGGAAGATAAGAATTACAATAACTTTACTGCCATGATGCCAGCAAGCACCCCAGCCTTACCCACAAGGCACCAGGCTGGGAAGGAAGTATTTCCTTACTGCTGTAACCACCTGAAGCTGCTCCACCCAGACCTGGCGTTATATGAACTTACACACTTTGTGAAGGATTGACATACAGTTGACGATCACCTCT
>NC_049984.1:307232-315125 GCF_000003815.2 Branchiostoma floridae
CCTGCATGTATGCAGGTATGGTTTGGATCGCTGGTGGAAACCTTTCCGGTTACCCGGGGGATTTAGGGCGCCTGTATCTTGTGAATGGATGGTGCGAGCACGACGATTTTTGGTACGTGGGTTGGGGGTGGTAGCCTGACACTCAGGTGTGATTTTGGGCCTCCTGGCGCTTGACCTTGACATTGAAGGTGGCATTTTTGGTGTTTTGGGGGCACTTTTGGCGCTGTGTGTCCGGAACGATACGCGCGATTGCGACGATTTTTGGTGCATGGGTGGGGGGTTGTTGCCTGTTGCCTAGGACTGACTTTGGGCCTTGTCGCGTTTGAACTTGACCCGGCAGGTCGAATTTTGTGTCCGGGAGGGGTGTTTCCGGAGTTATATCTTCTGAACGGCTGGTGCTGGCGCGATGATATTTGGCACATGTGTCGGCGGTGGCTGAATAATGCTCAATTTTGATTTTGGCGCCCTTGGTGCTTGAACTTGACATTTTAGGTTACCTTTTGTGCGGGCACGGGGCGTGCGCTGTATCTCCGGAACGCAAGGTGCCATTGTGTTGCCATTTGGTACGTGAGTTGTTTGTGGTGTCCTGGTGGTCAGGTTTGATTTTGGGCCTCCTAGTGCTTGAACTTGATACTGTATAGGTTGACCCTGTTTTAGTGTGGTTGGGGCATCCTCCCAATATCTGCTTGGTTTTAAAAACAGATTATGGTTGGGTGTAGAACCATCATCTGGCCTGGGCCACCTTCAATGTATCAGGTTACTTAGTGGCACTGACAGTTTGCCAGATGACGGGAGTGTGCCAGATTATATATCTGTTGGTCAGGTATAATTGGAGTTTGCTTATTACTCTTTGTGGTGTTTCTAGAGCTGTATAGTACTGAGTTTTAAGTTCCGGTACAAGTTCCTTTACCCTGTTGGCAATCATGGTTGAACTTGAACTTAAACAGAAGAAGATGCAATTTTCTAATGTGGAGGAGAACTGTATAGAGTGTGGGCATAAGAGAAAGGTATGTGTATGATTTGTCCTGTGTTTCTTTTTGTTTCTTTGGTAATGCCATTTCCATACTGTATACAGGTAATTTGTTGTTTTGGGCTAGTCATATTCGCTTGGTTTTTGGGCCTGCTTAATCTATGGTACAGGCAGGGTTAAGTGGTGGAGGCTTAGCTTTGTTCTGTTTTAAATTCAGTATCGTTTGTTGCATTTTGTCGCGGCAAATATATGATGAAATTCCCCTTCTAAGCAACTGCTCATTGGTTTGTGGGGATGTTTGCTGGGTGTTTGCTTTGACTACAACAGCTTCTGAACTTTTCAAAGCTTCCATTGCCAGCAGCTTGCCATCTATAAATGGGATTGACAAGGACATTTTTCATAGTAAATTATGCTGTTAAATTTGGCTTAGATACTACAGGAGATTTAGGTTTGGGTTGGATGGATTGAATGAAAATATCATACCACCCTGGGGACTAACTGTTGCTGCTGCATGGGGGCTACCACTATTCATGTTGTCTAATGTCTATGGAACTACAGATAAAAGTATCATTGGTCAAATTATGCGAGTAACATTCCGATGTCAAGTGAATAACACCCCAGAAATAAATCTTTAATGAATATCATTGGAAGAACACAAACCAAGGAGACTTAGCAGCTGCATTAGGTCAGTACATTGAAATAGGAAGATATTAGTATATCATGTGACAGAGTAACTACATGTGCATGGGCCATCTGAGACAAAAAAAGGTAGCGTCTCAACAACTTCAAAGTACTGTGGTTGGTTACATACTTAAGAAATCCAAAATAAGTAATGTTCATCCCTGTCCAAACTTACAAATTCAGAAAATGGAATTTCAGAGTCAGACTTTTGCATGGTGCACAACCAACACAGTAAAAAGCTCATTTTTCCAACCACGTACCACAGACAAAAAGGCAAAAATACACAATAGGTCTACAGAAACCCAATACATTTCATGCAGGCCTGAGGTCTACGAACTCTTGTTTGCACCTGGGTTCAGCACCTGAGTGAAGTCAGTAAAAAATAAAGTCGTGTTAAGTGCCTTTCCCAAGGGCACAAGATCGGTTACGGTTACCTAGCATATCAGATTCGAACCCAGGACCTCTGGGTTCTGGGGTAAGTACCCTAACCATTTTGCCAGACGACCCCGAGTGATGAAACGCTTCCTGCCCCACTTAGCTGGGACGTGCGTCTTCTGATCTTCGACTTCTGACACACCTCAATCAACTTAGCCACCCGCCAATCAATCGTAACCACGTTACCCACCAGGCCACATTACCCAGCATCCCCCGGTCACCTGTCCCAGTTTCTGCCTGTGACCTCCAGTCCCCGACCTTGGCTCAGTTTTCATCAAGTCATCAACTTATCTCTATGAGTAGAGGTTCTTCCTGGCGTGAGTGGATCAAATCCATCCATTTGGTCTCCGGGTTGACATCTTGTAAAAGGTGATAGTCACCTATTATGTCAATCCTTCCACAAATGTGGGAATCTCGATAGATAAATAAATTATCCGCCCATCAGCGAGTCAATCCATCCGCAGGCCGCCGGAGCTGTGACCTGACCTAGTTTGTGATGAAGGTCGTTCCTGGTTCCCCGACCTTGATCGAGGTTTGGCAGCATTAATTATTCAGGAATACAGCAGTCATGTCAGCAACTCGACTGAGTGTGGTACAAGTACTTAATTTTATGTTCAAGGTTTTGCTTCGTTATTTGTGTCCAACCAAATCATGTTGTTTCTCAGAATAAGACTGGGCATCTGTTAGCCAAAACCTTTGCTGTACGTACAAAAGTATGTGCTATCGTGACTTTTTCTCCCTGTGATCCTTTCTTCTGGGACCAGGAAAAGTTGCTGACTGAGATGTTAAAATGTGGGCAGATCAGCAGAAATGGGCTCCTCTGCTGTTATCTGGAGGTGATCATTTTGGGAGGGGGTTGGTAAATATGAAAATTTTACCTCGACAAACTTTGCATTTTTTTTTCTCATTACTTGTGTTTCACACCCCAGCCTAAAGGAATCTTTGCTTGTTCCAGTATTGGTAAGACTTTGTCCACATGTGAGCCATACTTAAAGCAACTGTTCTTCTTTTCCCTTATCTATAGTCTCTGACACCGCAAACTTGACCCGACCAAAAGTCGGAAACAGCCCATTACCGGCTCGTGCCCGACCGTGACACGGCGGGTTCCTGATCGTGCCCGACCGTGACACGGCGGGTTCCTGATCGTGCCCGACCGTGACACGGTGGGTCCCTGATGGAGTTTTATCCACTTTCATCCTCCTTAATCCACTTATGAGCCGGGATGGCAGAGGCAGGGCTGGGGGTGGTTTCAGGAGGAAAACTGCCGGCCAGAGTTCAGCCGGCGGTAACCGGTTCAACCGGAGGTAACCAGGTTTGCGGAAACATAGCAGCTGATGCCCGGTCAAGGTGAACAACACCGCATGATCCGTCCTGCGATAACTTCCCTAAAAAATCGTAGCTTTAAATCAATCACATAAGGCCATACCAATTTAATTTATTTTGTTGAAAAGTGAAAATATAACAAGCAGACACCATAAATGCAACGGGCAGGGAAGAAAACTTGAATATGACCATGTCCACTCCATAAACCTGAGTGCACCAAGGCATACACCTGGTCCTCCGGCTTTGTTTTCATCATGTTTTTCCAGTTGAGCATATTTTAATTTTAATTTTTAATGTTTTATTTTTTAAATCTTTGTCATGAACCAACAAATCAAATTGGTGTGGCCTAAGACAGTCCTCCAACAGAGTTCTGAGCTCTCAGATCTAAAACTTGTACAGCTGTTGAACTGTAGGTCTTACATGGCACAGTGATCATGAATAGTATTTAAGTTAGTTATGAAATTACTTTATAGATGAATTATACTAGTATCATCATTCCATTTCATGCTCTGTTATTCTTTTGTCAGACTTCATCCTAAATCCATGCTTTTGTTTCATGCTACAGCTTTTGGACATTAAATCAATTGTGTTGCAGTGAAATCCACATAGTATGATCTTTACTTTTTTACTTCTCAGTTCTAGCAGTCAATTGTACCCAGTTCTGAGTTGTTGTTGTAAAGCCTTGAGGAGTCCTACCACTGTTAGATTGTACCCTGCAGTAGCCTACCACATCAGATTATACCCAGTTCTGTGCTGTTGTAAGTTTAACATTAAAACCCCTGCAGAAGTCATCCCACATCAGATTATACCCAGTTTCTCCATATGTGACTAAAACCGTCCCTCCTGACTCCTTCCCGGCCCCAGAACACCCATTTAGCGCTCCTGCCTTCATCAAGTATTCAAATTTCCCCGAACTCCGCGTACGTTTCCTCGGGCGATGTTCCGATGCGAGGAGCGCTCCCCTCCAGGGGGTACTTGTGCTAATGACACTGCAGGCGGTTTTTACTCGCAAACCTGGGGCTTTATTTACACATGTCCCAGTGCCTTTACTATAGATCACTATACATGCACAAGAAGTATGTTCCTACATGTAACTGTTAATGTACTATTCAAAATCACTAACATGAGGCTTTCCTTACACAGTACAAGCAGAGAAACATGCTATACAAATAATCTTGCCTGTTGTACTGTAAAGTTTATTTTTGATGAAGTGTTTTGGCACAAAGTGTTGTATAATGTATGTTGCTATTTTTCTTGAGTGAAAAAAGTTTTAACAACTTGGTAACGTAAGGTTACCAGTTTACAGTCGAATTATGGAAAATGATCACTGTTCTGAAATGCCTTGGCAGAATTAAATATTTAACCCATTTAAAGAAACAGTAGTATGTCTGTTAAAAAATTGCATGGTAATTTATTTCTTCCCTCCATCTTTGGCTGTGCACCAGCATGTAATAATGGAGTAGTTGGCAGTGAAGAATTGTTCTAGGGTGACCAATTAATGGTCACTTGAGTCTTTCTCCTCGTAGTGCTCTACCTATAAGCACACATATTCAACCATTTGCTACAAAATATTACGAAAGTGATGAACAAACAAACCATGGTAAATTTTTGTGTCTACCCCACCATCGCCTGCAGTAGCGCCATAGTGATAAAATGAGGTTGGACCGCCGAATTTGCCTGAGTGGAACGTCACGTAAAGTCGACCCAGGCACCATGGGCCCATGATCTTTCATGAAAATTGTGCAATATTCATGGCAAAGGTTTTCAATGTGAATAACACATTTATAGTTTTATTATTATTGACTAATTTTTGCATGTTGCACCTTGAATTACAGTCATGTCATTAACTGATCCTGTTAATTGGTCCTGCACGTAAACTGGTAACCTTATGTTACCAAATCTGCATTGGCTATGGGGTTAGGCAGCAAGTAAAAGTTTATACCAGCCAGACATTAAATAATGTGATGCAGTGACATGTACGAAAAACAGATTGAACACAAAACAATTAAACTTCTAAACATACAAATGTAACTTGACAGTTAAGGTAAAAAGATTTACACTTAACGTTACATCATACATTCAAGTAATCATAAGTTCAATGTCAAACTACTGTAAATACATTTAAGTTCGCGGGGATTTAATTTCGCGGTAGCGGGTAAAAGGACTTTTCGCGATGAATTTAACACCATAGACTGCAGGCTAATACATACCATGATAGAAAAATGTTCGCGGTGGTTTTAAGTTCGCGGTGAAGTGGTCACCGCAAAAACCGCGAACATTTATCCACCGCGAACATTTCTGCATTTACAGTATTACATCCAGAATATTCAAGTCACAAATATGACCTTGAAATTTGTCATTCTTTAACCCATAAATTTCCCTTCCAAGTCTCCAGGATTACCAGCAAATTGTTTGACTCACACAAAACTGCAGAAGAGAAAGCGGAGATGTCAGGTCCCCATGTTTGACTCACACAAAACTGCAGAAGAGAAAGCGGAGATGTCAGGTCCCCATGTTTGACTCACACAAAACTGCAGAAGAGAAAGCGGAGATGTCAGGTCCCCATGTTTGACTCACACAAAACTGCAGAAGACAAAGCAGAGATGTCAGGTCCCTATCTCAGCATCGGAAGTGTTGAGTTTGCAGTTAAGTTCGGGTGACAGTTCTAGGCTGGTGATCAGCCTAATCATAAACTTTACACAACAACTCAAACAACTCGTACAAACAGAACCCCTGCTCTACTCGCCCGAGGCAGGGAGGGTTATTAGCACCGGTACAGATTGACTGGAGTCAGCAGGAAGCAAGGCTGTGATCGGGGATGGAAATGAGCTGCAGCTGATTGGTGCTGCAGGGGGATGGGAGATGCTTTATAACATTAACAAGCACCTGGGGGGGGGGGCTGCATGTAGGTAATGAGGCCTGCAGGTTACTGTGCGTTAAATAAAACAACTCTCTAGCATTCACACAAGCACTGCTACAGATAGGCAAGGTACAAATAAAGAATGTTTAAGCAACTTGTAACGTTACAAACACCGAAAAATGAGCTGCAGCTGAAGGGTGCTGCAGGGGGATGGGAGGTGGGGGAACTAAGTTAACGTTAACAGGCTTTAGAACAAGGACCTTGGGGGAGGGATACATGTAGGTAATGAGGCCCGCAGTTTACTCTGTGTTAAATAAAACAACTCTCTAGCATTCACACAAGCACTGCTACAGATAGGCAAGGTACAAATAAAGAATATGTTCAAGCAACTTGTAACGTTACAAACACCGAAAAATGAGCTGCAGCTGAAGGGTGCTGCAGGGGGATGGGAGGTGGGGGAACTAAGTTAACGTTAACAGGCTTTAGAACAAGGACCTTGGGGGAGGGATACATGTAGGTAATGAGGCCTGCGGTTTACTCTGTGTTAAATAAAATTCTCTAGCATTCACACAACCACTGCTGCAGGTAGGCAAGGCCAAGGCACAGATAATGAATATGTTTAAGCAAAACAAGTCGTGTTAGCATGAAAGCTCATTTGTGTACTAGGTAAATGACATTATTAAACAAAAAAAGAAAAACTAATAAGCCTTAGCAGTGTTACTGTTTGTCCAGTATAATCTCTCACTGACTAGCCTTCACAGCTGTTGAACTTAAAAAGTAATGGATTTAACGGTGTTAATGTAAGGATGTACATTTGAGACTTTCTTAGGGTAAGCATATTTCTTTTGTCATCTAAATCAAACTTTTCCCCATTTTCCCGACACTTCCTACAAGAAAAGATCAGGCCCACGATTAGCTACAATGCCACTCTCCAAAAACTGAAATATCCAGAAACAAAGACTAATCAAAACTCCTCCTTTTGGCCCTTCCTAGTTTTATTTTGTACCATTAAAGCCTTGTAACTGTTAGAACATAGCCCAGCCCACTGCAGTATTGTTGTAAAGTTTGTAAAACTTAAAAGCAGGTAATGTTTCAACTTCCAATTTTGGGCCTTAGTTCCTGTTAAACCCTGGAGAATTAAATTTGCAATGACAAAAATGTATAGCAAAGTTCAAGACAAGCACAGCTGCTGTAATTCTGCAGAATTCTGGTTTGAATACTCAGTAAAAGGTCCTTCCCACGCCTGAAGGGGCATATGGTGGTGCCCATCTCTGTTTCAGTAGCCCTGGGCCACACAACTATTGTCACAGTGTAATCACTACAGCAGGGGGCTAGCCCACTGGTAGTGGTGTGTGTTCAACTTTCATACTCTTTCCTTAATGCTGAGTGCTAAGCAGAAAATTTCAAAGCAGCATGTGCCATTTTTAAAGTCTATGGTATGACTCGGCCGGTGATCAAACTCACGACCTACCGACTGCAAGGCAAACGCTCTACCCATTCAGCCATTGCACTCTCTGGTGTCTGAATACTATGGTGGAGTATATGTGTGATGGATGTGTATGGAAGTGTATCTAGATCTGTGTGCCTGTCTGTATGTGTGTAAGTTTTGTATAATGTGTTCAGT
>NC_049984.1:315374-318425 GCF_000003815.2 Branchiostoma floridae
CTATACATGATTGTAGTGCAATAAATGGCACAGTTATAGCATGCTCTACTGATAGCATTTCCCCATGACATCAATGTACATGTGCACAGTAAAACGTGATGAGCTATTAGTTAGTGATAGGTTACGGGCACTGTCACAAACTGATGGCACAAACTGGTTCCTAATTCATTTTACTACAAACATATTTATCTTGCATTCTTGGGACTGTTTCATGTTAATAGACTCATTGCAGTTCAGATGTCCAAAATTCTACATGGCAGACACAAAAAGATGTATTTAACTTAAATTTGTTGGTACATCATTTCTGGTTCTGACAGAAAAAGGAACCAAGAAAGTGTCAGCCTAAATCATTTGTTACTAAAAATCAAGCTACAGTACCGACTACGTTTATGGTCCGGTCCCACGCGGTTTACACGCGATTTAATCTCGATTAAAAGTCGTGCAAATCGCGATTAAAAGTCGTGCAAGTCGCGATTTGATCGCGATTGAATCGCGTGCGCTAATGAGCTGTAGCTATCTAATTAAAAATCTCGTGTCGTTTGTAAACGCGTTTACTCCCGGCACCCCGCCGACTCAAAACAAAAGGCTTTGTTCCAGCTGCCCCGCCCCTTGGTCGGGCATTTCACCCACGAAATATTTTGTTCGTTAATGAGCAGTGTTTACTTTTGTAAATTTGCATGATACTTGTAAGTCGTCAATTTCACGTATTTGTTGATAATTGGTGAATAATACAGGGGCTGGACAGCGCCGCGGGTGTCGGCAATATTGTCCGAGGACCGCTGACGCTTTTTAGCTAAGATCGTAAAAGAAGTTCACAGTCAGCAAATTAATATATCGACATTCTCTCCTGGTACCGATTGCTCAGACTGAGTTAAATTTCTATACTATATCTTGATTAGTAACTTTTCATTGGTGTTGTGTTGTTGTTTTTTTATCTATCACGAAATGTGCATTTCTCGATAAATTTGAACAGGCGTGTACACGTTACTGCTCGTCATCCAACACCGTCCAAAGGGTACGGATTTGCAAAACATCGGAGGAAAATTGCCAACAGCGATAATGTTCACAACGCTGGGTATGGAAATTGTGATAAGAAAACAGTCTCCCGATAGATATTTTCTGATATAAAATAAATGTCAATGATGAATCCAGAAAGCAACCCGAACTACGCAAAAGAAAATAGTCTTCACGGCTAAGCTTTTTCGTAAGCCTCAAAGGGAAGACGATGATGTCAACCGTCGAAACAAGCGGGTTGTCGGCGAATATAGTCTCCTACTTACAGTTTTTGGCGGGTTATCTTCGTATAATTTTAGTGGAAGGCCAGCAAAAAGAGATACAAGTTCGATTCGCCACATTTCCCCGTAAAATACGGCGTTACATTCCACCGAAAATTATGTGTATAAGCTGTACTGTACGTGACAGCAGAGAGTTTGGAAGAACTAGACGCGCGTGGGAAATGCAACTGGACGTGCGGTTACCATGGCGACAGCTCCGGCGGTAGCCCTCTGAAGTAGCGCCTGCCTGATTATGCGGCAAATCCAATCAACTTCCCTCCAATCACAGCCAGAAGCGGCGCTGACAAAGTGGTAACAACAACAAGAAGCGTAGAACTAACGCGTTGTTGTGTTTTTTTTAATCATTTATCACGAAATGTGCATTCTTTGATAAAATTTAACACGTTACTGCTCGGCCAGCGTCGTCCGCAAGGCATAGATAATTTTGCAAAACATCGGAGGGACTTTTCCGGCATCGATCATTCTCACATCGCTGAGTAAGAATTCTGTGAACAGTCTGTCGATAATCATTTCCAACTTGAAGAAGGTGGTATTTTTTTTACGGCATACTACAAAAGTCGTAACGGCAACCGAGCGGGTTGCCGGCAAAAATTGTCTCCTATTTACATTTTTAGGCGGGCTACTTTCGTCTAATTTTCGTGGAAGGTATATGATAAAATAGTACAAGTTCGAATCTTTTGGACCCACAAAGGACTGACAGCATAAACACGATCGTCATCTAATATAAACGGAATTGCTGGGTTGAAGACTATACACTGACATGAATGCACTACTAGTATTTATACGCATAAATTGACCGTTTTGCTTGTATTTAAATATGAATAAAGGATATTGTGTTTGGTCATAACTTAATATTCTAGGAACGTTGATACTCTTGGTTCGGCATCGGCAGCTATTTTCTAGGGCTAGAAAAGTAGGATTCAGGTTTCCATCCGCCTGCTGATCGTCATGGTTACAAACTCGACAAACAAGACTTACCTGTTCCTGACGGAGCTCTTGGGTCGGAACACAGCCATCGTACGATCCTGGTCGTCGAGCAGTCGACCGACGCAACCATACTCCAGGGCATACATTCTACTTTATGTGTTTTTTTAAATCTTTTTGTTAATCGTGTTTTGTCTGCGTATCTGTTCAAACAAACATGTACCTGTTCTAACAATGTTGTGTTGGTGTAACTAACATAACTTCTACTATGTAGTTAGATATCGGTAGCTAATTTTCTAGGCTAGGAAAGTAGGATTCGGATTTCTATCCGCCGGTTTCCTGGACATACAGCTGATCGTCATGGTTGCAACTCGACCAACAAGACCTACCTGTTATGATCCTGACCGCCTCGGACGTTCCTGGTCGTCGGGCAGTGGACCCACGCAACCATATTCAAGGGGCATACGTCTTGGTTCGACACAGACAATTGTTATTTTGCCGAAAATTTCTTCATCAGTTATTGGTTTTCTTGTTGAGTATGTGATCAAGTTTTGCTAACATTCATTGATTCAGTTAAAAGTTGCGTTAGCGTTACTAACATTACTTCTACTTCTAGTATTTTACGTTTCTAAAATGAACATGTTTTTAGTCAGTTTATCTACAACTGTTATGCGCTGTTCAAAGAGGTTCACTCTTTTACTAAAAGAGGGGCCTATACGTTTACGGTTGTTTTTCAGCAACATATAGATATATAAATTTAGCTGGTCGGGATACTACGAAGAGGGATTTGACCAATGAAATAGGTAACACGATATATCATTGCCTTTGGAAC
>NC_049984.1:319183-320103 GCF_000003815.2 Branchiostoma floridae
ACAACCTGTCCCACGTTCTGGACCCCACACAAACCGTGTACACGTCTAAATGTAATATGATATGCTAGTAGTCGCGCTGTGGCGAACTTTAGGAAGGTTGGAATATTTATAAACAGGTCACGTTCCACCGGAGGCGGGGCGGCGCTTGAAGTTCGGATGTAGATACTTACATGTAGTATCTGCCGGTCGAAGCCTGTTTACTTGGTAGTGAGACCGCCAGGATTTTGTACGACTACACTGGTCGCACTGGACATTCCTTGTTGTTCATTCTGAAACTGAAAGACTAGTGTACTTACCTATCAGTTCGGAACATGATTAACTTGTCTTCACTTTCATCGATAGATAAGAAATGCAAACACAGACTATTGTAGCTATTTACAGTGGCAAGTATCGTGTAGTGTGGGCGAATTTGATATCGCTACACCAGCGTACAAATAATGCAACGACAGAAATAGGACACAAATAATTCAACATAGAGTCGGTAGGTTTTCTTCGGGTGGTCCTGACACTGGCCGCGGTAGCGGGCCGTCCTCGTCACGCATGGTCAGACAGAAGCAGAATTTACTCCATGTTTTCTGATTTAGAAAAACACATCTTGCCATTCTTGGGAAAAAAACAATTTATTTGATGTTTTCTTGTCATGTACGTATAAGATTCAAACTTGCACTACACAGTCGGTTCCTCAAAATTGTAGCAAATCTTCCGAGAAAGAACGTGGTAGGTTAGGTAGCGGCGCGGGTGCGAGGTCGCACCATACATTTTGTATCTTTGTTCCGGTACGTGACCCTGGCGCTAGCCACGGCAGCACCGAAAGATCGGGGTCCAGTAAAAGCATACTTTGCCATATATTCTGCTTAAGAAAAAGACACCTTTGTGGAAATTTATTTCTTATTCTTTAATTTTCACGTATCAAATTAAAC
>NC_049984.1:329918-331324 GCF_000003815.2 Branchiostoma floridae
ATGACCTTGGCAGGTACAGACTAACTAAACATTACAAACACACAGAACAGTAGGAACTGTAGGTCCTGAAAAAGCTGAACATGCAGGATATATATATGCTACTATAAAATTAAATGTCTTTATACTAGGAAGGGACTTTGAGAAGATAACTTGGCCCTTGGAGTGACTTGATTGACCTGTGAGATTCTGAAGTGACGACCACGACCCTGGCAGGTGCTGACTTCACCAGGATGTCTTCAAGGAGTTGGGTCAGGTAGAACTGCCCCAGGTGGTTAACCTGTATAAAAAATAACAAACAACAGGTGTGTCAGGTAGGACTGTCCCAGGTGGTTCACCTGTATAACAAATGACAGGTGTGTCAGGTAGGACTATGTCAGGTGGTTAAACAATACACACATGGTTTTGGGTGTGTGCATGGGAGCAGAGAGAAAGAGACAGTTGTAATGCAGTCTTACAACATGTCTGCTGTCACTCCACAGGCAACCCTTCCTAGAGGATTTCGAATTTTTTTCTCACCAAGTACACCATGTTACATTTTATGTACTGTAATATATTGAACTGTCCTCCTTAACCCTTTCCCTGCTTCCTTACCCTGTAACCACCACAAACCAAGTGCCGAGCAGCTGTCTTAGCAGGCTTCCAGGTCTTATGTTTTACCTTGCTGACAACAGAGACTCTTGGGAAGACGCTGGGTTGGTACTTACCTGGAAGATGCTCTCCAGCCCATCTTCTGTCAGTTGCCATGGCAACCCGAACAGCCCTGCGTTCAGGATGAGGATGTGGAGTGGTCTGGAAAGGGGGGGGACACAAAGTTATCATGTACATGTTGAGATCCATACAAACATCTGGACTTATGTTGGTTTCCACTACAGACACAGGAAGGAACTTGGTTGTGTGAAATAAAACTGTAAAGTGATGAGTGGATGTACACATGCTGCAGATTTGACTAGAGATGATAGGGGGCATTCATGTACAGCTCTAAAATTTGTCCTACTCATACTCAATTCTGTGACAAATTCACAGATTTATTTAGGAACAAACTAGGTAACAAATTCTATCAAACTGCGGCTATGAATAACTAATGTAGCTGGAATGTTTTGAAGCTGTTCCAAAAATGAATTACTGATTCAGAAGCAACTGGATACGATTTTGGAAACCGTCAGACGTTACAGGTAGCATTCACTACCTCTGCTCAGAGATACCCTTTTCAGCTATTGTTAAAAATATATGAAATTTGTAATAAATTTGTAACTCCAACCTTGTAGAAAATGAAGTCCATTTTCTATTAGCGTGTACCATATACAGTGATATACGCAATTCTTTTAACAGTGTTCTCATTGTAGACCCCCGATGTAAACACTTAAACAAAGACAAACTATTTGTATATATAATGACAGCCAGAGACA
>NC_049984.1:331899-347493 GCF_000003815.2 Branchiostoma floridae
ACATCGTTTCTTTGCGTTTTCCCCGCAAAAACACGGCGCTAAAATCAACTCGGGGGGTATGCAAATCTAACATTACATATTCTCAATACGCACTGTTGATTGGTTGATCGTAACATCTGGTGGGGCGTCTCCTCAGATCCCGCGCTCTGATTGGTAAAGCTATGGATACCGACCCACGATGCACTGCGCGCACCAGCGTTCAAATATTTTATTTGTTTGAAAATGTTACATTTGTAAAGGCAGGAGAACGCTATATTTTTCTATTACACGACAATTTTCTAATTAAGAACACAATTACTCAAAGACTCTTTTGAGAAAACATGCATTCATATACGGATTTATGGTGCATTTTGGGGAATTTTGGCGTTCAATTAACCCGGAAGTTTGCCAACAACAACGTGGCGTGGGTATCTCATCTGTGTCGCCGCAAAATTAGCGTTTTCTCGTCAAAACAAAAACAAAACTCCCGCTGAAGAGAACCGTGCAACATTTTAGATCCTAAGGATTATGTTTTCGATCAAACTATTTGTGGATAGCATGATGTGCCGGTTCTTTTAGCTGCGACTGGCACCTTGCGTTGTCGCAAGCGGCGCGGCTGGGCGAGCGAAAATAATTTGTACGGCCAGCCCCGGCACGCTCAGCGTACAAGTTAGGTTTTGACGAGTGTCAAGATTCCAAACAAAGTTCGTAGAATGCACTGTTCTTGGAGTGAGACCTTGAAAAACGGGTTTTTAATGAGATTATCGTATGCGAAAGGGTGCCGACACACAATCGTCAACAATCATAACAATAGCAAAACAAACACTGTGTGGCTTGTCCGACAATGGGCTGTCCGGGCGTCCCCAAGCCGTAGCTTCCCTCTTTTCAACTTGGCCTCCTTGCTTCAATCAACAATTTTTTTTCCGTCAAGGTTGACGGATTGGTTGAAATTTTTTTCCGTCACACGCAGCAAATTTCCGTCAATTGACGGAAAAACGGACGCTGGCTAAAGCCCTGATTTAGCCCATGTGGGCAGGAATGTGCAAATAAAGATCTTACAATAAAAGAACCAACTTTATGTAAAACCTCTAATTCTTGACATTCACAACAGACAAAAACACAAACAACTGTAGAAGCAGACAGCTGTAAACAACAAAACAACAGACAAACGGAGTCAATACATGGACGTAAACAATGTGCCCAAGTTAGGCTATTGTGGCGAGAAAATGCAGTTCCTGAGAATTCAGCTAGAGGGCGTGCATGACAAGGGCAGGTGAGGCAGAACTCACAGTTCCCTGAGCCTGAAGTTGTCTGCAAACTGCTTCACACTCCGGAGGGAGGCCAGATCCAGCTGGAGAACATCCACCTGCACCGAGGCCTGGGGGCGGAGACAGGTGTTAGTATGAAAGTAAAAGTGATATTGATCCCGTTTAGCTCACCGAAGAGCTACTCTTCCACTGCGCCAAAAATAGTTACTCAAGCAACTGGATATGGTTTTGAAACGGTCAGACGTTTCGGATAGAATCCACTATCCTTCGTCAGTGACACTGAAGTGAACTGCAAGAAACAGGTCTTTTATACTCTAACTATGAATGAAGACAATTTCAGATGTCCAATAGGAAAGGTTGTAAGACAATTCAGACTGAAGACAAATTGGTCTGCCCCACTGCGGAACAACCCCCAACCTTCTACGGCCTTCCCAAAATCCACAAACAGGATGTCCCCCTACGCCCCATTGTGTCCAGCATAGGTTCTGTCACGTACGAGTTATCAAAATTTCTAGCCAAGATCCTGGGACCTTTAGTGGGGTCAAGTCTCAACATCACGTTCAGAATAGTGCAGACTTCGTTGACAAAATCAAAGATCTCCGGGTAGAAGAAGATGAAATCATCACTTCTTACGATGTCTGTTCGCTTTTCACTTGCATACCTCCTAAGGACGCAATCTCGGTAGTCAAGGGAGCCCTGGAGGCTGACAACACACTAACAGACAGAACCAAGCTATCTCCAGACCAACTGTGCAGACTGCTAGACCTTTGCCTAGGGTGTACGTATTTCTCTTTCAAAGGACAGTTCTACCAACAACTTCACGGCTGTGCTATGGGATCACCAGTGTCACCCATTGTTGTAAACCTCTACATGGAAAAGTTTGAAGTGAAGGCTATCAGTACTTTCAAGGACACTCCCCCACTCAACTGGTTCCGCTATGTAGATGACACATATTGCAAGCTAAAACAGAGAGTAGCTGATGAGTTCTTTGACCACATCAACCAAGTAGATAAGAACATCAAGTTCACACAGGAGTCAAGTCATGACAACATGCTCCCCTTCCTAGATACCAAAACTATCATAGAGAAGGACGGCAGCCTTCAGTTCGAAGTGTACAGGAAACCGACGCACACTAACCAATATCTGGCCTTTGACTCTCACCACCCTTTGGAACACAAACTGGCAGTGATTAAAACCTTGTATCACCGGGCAGACAGCTTTGTTTCCTCTGACAAAGCCAAAACAGAGGAACACAAACACCTCCGAAGTGCATTGAACAATTGTGGCTACCAAAACTGGACCTTCAACAAAGCCCTCAAACCCTCGGACCACTCAAAGAAAACAGCCAAGTGCAAACCATTGACCGACAGAAAGAAAGCCAACATTACCATCCCCTATGTCCAAGGAGTTTCGGAAAAACTCAGACGGATCTTCCAAAATTTCAACATCGCCACTAACTTCAAACCTCACTCAACCCTCCGACACAAACTGGTACATCCAAAAGACAAACCACAGAAAGGTACTAAGGCCAATGTAATCTACAGACTCAAATGCGAGGAACCTAACTGTAACAACACATACATTGGTGAGACTAGTCGTCCACTAAAAGAAAGATACCAAGAACATTGCAAACCGAAGGCCAACGGCAACTCTTCTGCTATTTTCAACCACCTACAACACAACCAAGGACATTCCTTCAACCTCCAATCTACCGACATCCTAGACCGTGAAGCCCGCTGGTTTGAACGGGGAGTTAGAGAGGCCATATATGAGAGGATATACAATCCCACCCTCAACAGAAAAGGGGGGCTACGCATGGAACTTTCCGGCACTTGGGACATAGCACTCCCCCCCCCCCCCCCCCCGGGAAAAAAAATTTTAGCTCCTGGAACTAAAAAAACAGGAGGTAATTGACTCATTTGGATTAACTGGGTCTTAGCCTTGAAATCCTTTGAAAACCAAATTGTCTTCAGCTTGAGTTTGGCTTAGCTTTGGTTTCTTTGGAATCCTATTGGCTTCAGGCTGAATTGTCTTACAAACTTTCCTATTGGACATCTGAAATTGTCTTCATTCATAGTTAGAGTATAAAAGACCTGTTTCTTGCAGATCACTTCAGTGTCACTGACGAAGGAAAGTGGATTCTTTCCGAAACGTCTGACCATTTCAAAACCATATCCAGTTGCTTGAGTAACTATTTTTGGCGTATCTTATTACCTGGATGTCTAACCTACATCGACGTACTCTTCCACTGGTTGTGACAGAGAAGACAGATGCTATGTACAGTACTTACAGCTTCATTGTATGGGGAAATTCCCCTAGCTCTTTCTGACAAGCACAATGAACAGTGGACCACAGCTTAACGTCCCGTCCTCAGGGCTACAACCCTTTCCAGTAGCGTGCATGTCAGGTGAGCAACAATAACAGGGATCAAAGTCTAGCTTCTAGTTCTAGAGGCATAGCCGCTATGCTACCCGTCCTACTATGCACACACTATCATGTACATCCTTCACATCCACCCACAATGTTGAACTTCAAACATCAAATGGGAGCTTTGTGTCACCCAGAGTTCAGCACCAGGGACAGGTTTCCTGACCTGGACAACACAATCCTCAATTATGGGCTAAATCTTGATGTATTTCATCATTAGCATCTATTTCATCTCCTTATTGATTGGATTTCTATTAATGAATACAAATAAATCACTCAGGGCTCAAGATACGAATGTGCAACATGCATTTGCATGCAGATTAAAGAAATTTGCAAGTAAAAATACTCAATACGATGTAGAAAAATTAACACAAATTGACAAAAATGTATTTCAAAGGCTAAAAATGACAGATTTAACATTTAGCAAGATGAAAAATTTAAACTATATGTTAGTTTCATTCTAATTGTTGAAAGTTTTGTCTACATGAAATTTTGCATGTAACACAAAAAAGATTTCCAACTCTGTCACTGTACCTCCTTGAGTCCATCAACAACAATAATGCAGACAATACAAAAATACTCTTTTTAATCTACCTTGACTATCCACCATACACTAACTTACAGGTGCAATTAAACTTCATTTCATAGGTAACATCCTCTGTAGACTTGAAATCTGAGGGGAGATTTGTGAAACTGAGAGTCCAGCACCAAATTGCATTTCATTTGATTTTTATCACCTCACACAGCACTATACTCACCGGCAGCCGGCAATATTCAGAGAAGGTTTTCTAGATGGCATGCAAAAATATAAACGAGAAATACACAAAAGAGCACAAATATTACTTTATAGATATATCTTCATGGTTCCATGGCAATTATGATGTATATGTTTTGTATATTCCATCTTTTGTAGTATTTCAACTTATGTCAAAATACAGTATGTGTTACTGTACAGACCAGGCTGAAAACAGCAGAAAGGCAGCAATGTGACTTTTGTGGTAAAGTGATCTTCATTCTACAGGTGATGTGATTCCCAGACCCTACATCTGTTGTGAGATGTGTAAAACCTCACGTTCAGCACCAAGGACAGGTGCCACCAAGATTCACACCTGTAGTTTCAGTGCCCCTTGTGTGTGGATTGGCCTGTAAACCATATCCCCATCTTCAGCACTGATCACAGGACCCCTCAGTTCTTACTGACCAACCCTACAGTGCAACCATCACCGAATCACTCCCAAGAGGAGCTGTGCTATAATAATATTGAGCTGTTCAACACCAAGGACAGGTGCCAACAAATCCAATTAGATTGTCTTGGTGGGTTTACAGTCTTTCTACACTATGTGTTACACTAGACCACCCTTACAGGAAGATGTGATTGCCTACTGCTCCCATGGTTAGGTCTGGGCAGATGTTAATGCTCACCCTACATTCAGCACCAAGGATAGGTCCAACCAATTTCATACCATGTGTCTGTATTGGCATTTTTACAGTCTTCCTAAACTATGTTACACATCACCATTCCTGTTGGTCAGATGTTATTGCCTTCTGCTTGCTTGGTTAACTGTGGGTCCTTTTAATGTTCACCCAACATCCAGCACCATGGACAGGTGCCACAAATGTCCATTTGAACCTATGTGTTTGTCTCTGCAAGTTAACTATCACTCTAAACTACGTTGCACCTGGATCGTCCTGCCGGTTAGGTGTGGGCATCTGCTCATGCAAAATTCAGCACCAAGGACAGGCCCCACCAGCTAAACATTTTGGGTATATACACAGGGCTGTCTCAAGGAACTGTCATGGGATGGAAATTTGCTTCTTAGGACGGACAAATTTCCTCCTATCTAATATATGGTATACAGAAAACCTGAACTATGGCATGACACTGAAGAAAAGGTACTTCCAACAAGTTTATAATGAAATTGGCTTCCAAACAATGAATAAGACAGAAAAAACTGAAAGCTGGAGACAGCCCTGCCTACAAATCATCCTGACTGACTGAACCAAACACTACACTAACCCCACCCTGAGCGACAGAACCCAGAGGTACTGACATATACACCACCCTAACCCCTCCCTCAGTGGTACTGACATATACACCACCCTAACCCCTCCCTCAGTGGTACTGACATATACACCACCCTAACCCCTCCCTCAGTGGTACTGACATATACACCACCCTAACCCCTCCCTCAGTGGTACTGACATATACACCACCCTAACCCCTCCCTCAGTGGTACTGACATATACACCACCCTAACCCCTCCCTCAGTGGTACTGACATATACACCACCCTAACCCCTCCCTCAGTGGTACTGACATATACACCACCCTAACCCCTCCCTCAGTGGTACTGACATATACACCACCCTAACCCCTCCCTCAGTGGTACTGACATATACACCACCCTAACCCCTCCCTCAGTGGTACTGACATATACACCACCCTAACCCCTCCCTCAGTGGTACTGACCCGCTCTGCCCGGATGACCTTGGCAGCCTGGTTGCCCTTGTGAAGATCCCGGCAGGCGAGGATCACATGAGCTCCATGGAGCGCCAGCGAGCGTGCTGTCTCAAACCCTGGGGAAAACATTATCACACAACACTGTTAACTAGCACACAATCACTACAGACACCACACATCACTGTGGCTCCGAGGAGCTCGAACCCTGGGGAAAACACACACATTACAGCCAACAAGCAGTCCGTCTCAAACCCTGGGGAAAACATTATTACACAACATTGTTAACTAACACACAGTCACTGCAGACACACACATCACTGTGGAGCGCCAGCGAGAGGGTCGACTCAAACTCTGGAAATATATTGATGCCAGCGAGCAGGTCGACTCAAACTCTGGAAATATATTGATGCCAGCGAGCAGGTCGACTCAAACTCTGGAAATATATTGATGCACAATTGTAGCAAGACAAAGGACAAGCCAAAAGCATGCTGTTTGCAATGTCAGCAAAATTAATTGATCATCAAGCAACAATTTGAAATGTGGGACTTTCTTCCTCACCTATGCCACAGTTGGCGCCCGTTACCATGGCAACGCGTCCGGACAGGTCGCGACCCTGCAGCACCTGCAGCGCGGTGCTGTGTCCGTCGAACCGCTGGCGCCATTCCTTGTCCTCGGGCACAGCGAAGGCGAGCCGCGGGTCCGTGTACGTGGTTATCCTGGTCACATGGCTACAGAAGCAGGTAGAATAAATAACACACAATATCAGTCAGTACAAAACACACAGTACAGTCAGACAGTTGGAAACTGATCTGCCAAGGCTAGTCTGTCTATATGCTTCTATCCTACAGTTGTAAGGGGAATGGTACTCCTCTTCAAATGGTGAAGTTTTTACAAACATCCTGGATCTGTGGCTGCAGAGGCAGGAGGATGGGAAACAGTGATGATTTGGACATACATTTGAGCATCTGGAATACAGTATTTACAATACATTTAACCTAACAGCAATTATGGAAAAAATATATAACATGGCACCTTAGTTTCTTCTGCAGTATCAACAAGATTGAGGTCTACAGTTTAGAAGGAATACCTGATGAGTTGTAGTACCTTGAGGTAACACAGCTTTCAGTTATTATGATAAAATATAACTCCAGATCTAACATGGAGCACAAGTTTGGGAGTCACCTCACAAGTATTGGCCTGTTACTCTTATGAATGAAGCAGACCTGGTGTAAGAAATGGTGACTTACAGCTGGCCACATCTGCTACTACAACATTGTATTTTGACCATATAGTAACACTTGAGAAGAAGCCACACTTACTCCACATAGTAAATCCTGCCCTCGTCGTCTGTGCACTGTTCCCAGCCATACGGCAGCTCTGTGGAGACACACCAGTGCATGAAAAATAACCAAGCAAAACTCTGTACATTCAATATCTACACATCAAAGGCAATGGGACAGCTGTATCAGTCCTTGCTAATTTACAAACATGTCATTTGAACAGCGTACGACTTTTTGCTTGCATCTCATGAATAGAAAACAGCATGACACACCAGTAACTTATATTATAGGCTGCAAAATATCGACTTGATAAGTTTGATTGACCCATCTTCTTATTGGTAAGTGTGATGGGTTCTTTAACTTGCCTGAGGATCATCACAAACATGGGACACCGAATGTAACATCCCGTCCAGGAGAATGCACAGAGTATTTAGCAACATGAGCCTGGATTTCAGGCCTGGACCTGGCTAGACCAAGTACACTGGCAAGACATAGTCACTCACAAATCTTTCGGTTTTGTTTGTTGCACCTTCTCTTCATTTTTTATTTTTCGTTATCACGCCACCGGCCGCACGGACCTGCACCTCCCCTGAGTGAGATGCCCTCATAGAGGGCTTTGCTCAGTATCAGTTTGATATTTGAGATTTACACTACTGTACTGAAGATTGCACACGGGTTTAATTCTTTTCACTGATCTAATTCCGCACACGCAAGTCAAATGTGGCGGCTTTGCCCTGCATGTCTGCATCTCCACTCACCGCCCAGGACCCGTTTCCTCTTCCCACTGGAGGGGTGCACCCACTGGGTGGTCTTCTCTCTGTGACTGAGGGGGAGGTGGTGGTGGTGGAAGACAGTCTGGTTAGTACAGAAGTCAGTATGGAGCCGTGGAAAACAAGCAGGTTCAAATTATGAAAGATTGTTTATTGTAGACGCGTGTAGGCTGCAGTAGGCATCATTTTAGAACCAGAAACTTGACTATCAGGCAACCAGCATAAGTTACTTCGGAGGTGCACAGTAGCCTGGTATCCTGCCGTATTATAGCTCAAGTCTCTTCTGTCTTCTCCTGCCAAACCGAAGAACTCTACTCTACTCTTCTCTACTCTACAAGTTGTTGTTGTTGTCTCTCTAACCGCTTCAGTTTGTCGGTAAATGGTCACATACAAAAGAGTCCTGGGAGCTATAATACGGCTGGATACCAGGCTAGGTCTGGTGCAAGGTTCGAAGCCCGTACGTTGGAGGGGAGGGCCTTCTCCTCAGATGCCACTGAAACAAACAACACCTAGAATTGCCTTACTTTGCGTAATACACCCTCCCGTCTGTAGTGACTCTCTCCTCCCAGCCAGGAGGCAGCTCGTCCTCCGAGTCCGTGTCGAAAATACCCTCCACAGACGCCATTTGTGTTCCAAAATGGCCGGTGCTACTATAGAAATAGGGGGCTTACGATAAAATAGTTTTGAGCGTATAGTATTCAAAAGAATTAAAGTAATAAATGTTTACAGTAAATAAATAATGTGAGGTAATAGTAGTATTTCTTGTACCAACAAAATATTTTGAATGAATGTGTTAGGGAAAAATGAACGATTTGAAATGTTTATCTCTCCTCTTTTATAAATGGTAAGGTCCATCACAACTTCCGGTTCCCAGTGTTGTGAAGAGAAGATGTCTGCCGAAGCTCGGGCCGACCAGCGGCGGGTCCGCCCCGTCCCCAAGGCGATCAAGTACCTGTTCGGGCTGGGGCTGGGGGCCAGGGCCGTGCTCATGTCGTCTCACCTGGCGGGGTGGCTACAGGACAGGCTGGAACTCGCCTTGCCTGTGTAACATCATGGACTCAGTCTCGGAGTGGGTGCATGTGTGTGTGGTGGGAAGGTAGGGCTGGTGGGGTGGTAGGGCTGGGGGCCAGGTCCGTGCTGATGTCGTCTCACCTGGCGGGGTGGCTACAGGACAGGCTGGAACTCGCCTCACCTGTAACGTCATGGACACGCAGTGAGTGGGGAGGGGGGCGGTGTGAGGGGGGTAGGGCTGGGGGGTAGGGCTGGGGCTGGGGGCCAGGGCCGTGCTGATGTTATCTCACCTGGCGGGGTGGCTACAGGACAGGCTGGAACTCGCCTTGCCTGTGTAACATCATGGACTCAGTCTCGGAGTGGGTGCATGTGTGTGTGGTGGGAAGGTAGGGGAGCCTAAGGGGGCAGTGTAGGGTCTATATAACAATTAACATAAGCAGTTATCCCTAATGAGGTCCTTGTTCATTGTTTCCATTCCCCAGTGACTGAAGGCCTGAGTCTGCTGGACCATGGGATCTCACCTTACGAAGGGGACATGTTTCACGAGGTAGGTCTGGATCATGACTAGTTGTGTTACACTATGTGTACTTCCATCACTTCCTGAGCCCCTGTTCCTAGTGGGACCGTGTGGCGCAATGAACAGCATGTTTGACTCTGGTTCAGAAGGTCCTGAGTTCGAACCGGCACTTTACACGACTTTCCTCACTTCACTCAAGTGAAAAGTGAGGATATAGGCTACAAAGGTCTTCAGCAAGTTGAAGTTGGTAGCCTCAAAACAAAAGAAAGAAAGAAAGAATCCTACCACAAAAAAACTATTTCCTTACAGACTTTACTAATTATGACTTTCCCCTGTTTCCTGTTACAGACTCCACTGGTGCTGATGCTGTTCTACTGTCTCAACAAGATCTGGAGTGGACTCATCCCCATCTTCTTCCTGGTCAGCAGAGTTTACATTTTTTATAGATCAATCAGTCAATCAATCAATCAGTCAGTCAGTCAGTCATCCAGTCAGCAGAGTTTACATTTTTTATAGATCAATCAATCAATCAATCAGTCAGTCATCCAGTCAGCAGAGTTTACATTTTTTATAAATCAATCACTCAATCGATCTTTATTGCACAACAATTGTAATGGTACAATGTATGGCAAGTTTTACAGTAGTACATTTACAGAACATCAAGACTAATATCTACATACAACAACTTATAACAATGATAAAGAGTAGGGCTGGGTATCGGTACAGCGTACCGGTACAAAACCGGTTTTCCTCATTGGACCGGTCCAGAAAAACCGGACCTGAAAAAATTAGGTGGACCGGATGTTGGACCGATTAGAAAATTAACAGATTATTTTATCAGGCATTCACACGTTTTGGCGCTTGCAGGTGGAAGAAAATAACAAGAGTGAAGTAGAGTAGAGTTTATAGTAATTTCTACCAAGTTTTACAGCCAATCGTACAGGTGCAGGTAGCGTTGTAGGATTTTAAAACCCCAGTCTAAGTCTAATACTCCACCAAACAGATTTCTTTGTAGTGAAATGGACCATTGGTATGAGTCATACTGCATCAGGTCCAGGTTCAGGTCCGGACCTGGACCTAATCCTCTGGACCTGAACCGGACCTGGACCTGAATTTTCTGTACCGGTACCCAGCCCTAATAAAGAGTGTGAAAGGGTGTTTAGGTGCTGATGACTTCAGAAGAACTCTGATTACTACCTTTGTGCCCAGGGCAGGTAGTTCCCCATACTCCAGTCAAATATCGCTTTCCAGGCAGCATGGTCACTACCAATACTGAAGAGAAAGTTCTGGATGGCAATTATCTACGTAGCTGTTACCAGGCAACAGAGGTCGTGGTAGACCAAGGAAATCTTGGAAGGAGTGTGTAAAGAGGGCATCAAAGTGTGCGGCCTCACAAGTGGGAACCAGCTGGACAGAGCTGCTTTGAAGCGCGGAGTGAAGACTAGCTGACTGCGGCCTACCCCTGTGTCAGGGATCAGCAGTATAATCAAATACTGGATACTACTACTGTTGGTCGGGTATCTTTGTGTGTACCTTACCCACGGAGCACCTGTATCAGCTCGTCGTTGTTTATGTTTATTTGTGATTGTTTGTACGTTGTTCCAGCTGGTGGACTGTATAACAGCCTGTTTGCTGCACGAGGTCGGCTCGAACGTCTGCAGACACCTGGTGAGTTTAGGTGACAGACTGAGACGTCTGGTGTGACCTTCAGAAGACTTTTATCATTTATTGTAACGTTGAAAAGTGGTAATACAAAGTTTGAGTTTATTCAGATCCACAGTTAGCATGATGATATACACTGTTGTATATCTTGACAGTTAGAGGGGTAACATTAGTGTCCAAAAACTTGTGAATGTCAATCTTTGCTGAGAAGTGTAGTGTGACCTTGACCTTGACCCCTGCCCCCCTCCCCAGCTGGAGAAACAGGGCAGACATGTGAAGACCTACCCAAACCCTAACCCTGCCCCCCTCCCCAGCTAGAGAAACAGGGTAGACATGTGAAGACCTACCCTAACTCTGCCCCCCTCCCCAGCTGGAGAAACAGGGTAGACATGTGAAGTCCTACCCTAACCCTAACCCTGCCCCCCTCCCCAGCTGCAAAAACAGGGCAGACATGTGAAGACCTACCCTAACCCTAACCCTAACCTTGTTGTGCATGTCAATCTTTGCTGAGAATTGTAGCATGACCTTGACCTTGACCCCTGCCCCCCTCCCCAGCTGGAGAAACAGGGCAGACATGTGAAGACCTACTCCACTGACTCCATGTCGCTGCTGCTGACGGGGAAACAGCTGAACAGTGTTCCCAGGCTCATGATGGGCACGTGAGTCTATTTCCTTCGTTACTCACCAACATAACACATAACACTCACCAACATAACACTAAGCTAACACAATCATGTCAAGGAGGTACAACAATGAATCACTGTTTTACTGTGGCTATGTAAGAACATCTGTGTATATAGTCACCTTTGAATACAGTATTGTAACTCTCATAATTCGAAATGCCAGGAAATTGGCAAGAGGAATCCTTGAATAGACCTGGCATTATCAATGCTCAGGCACAAGCACAGTTAGGCTGTGTGAAGGTTTTCATTTGTGAACATGTGTCTGCATCTGGAAGTGCGTTATAGTTCACACTGTACTATTACTAGTGTATTCATCATCATCATCATCATCATCATCATTGGTCGACATGATCACACATGTTCGCACATGTTTACACACGACGGGGTTATACCGCCCTTACGGGTTGACATACCCTTTCGCTAGCTAATTACAAGACGGGGATGCGCCAGGTCTCCCGTCCGGGTGATTTGAAGTGAATTAGTGTATTAGTATGTATTAGTGTGTTTTAGTGTATATCATTATAATAGTGTATAGGTTTGTACAGGTAACAGACTTCTCCCTGTCCCAGGTACCTGTGTAACCCGCTGACCATCGCCTCCTGTGCAGCCTTCTCCACCACAGGTGTGCACAACCTGGCCATCGCTGCCGCTCTGCTAGGGGCCGTCAAAGGTACGTAACTGTAGTCTGGAACTGCAGGCTTGTTAGGGCCGTCTAAAACTGCAGGCTTGTTAGGGCCGTCAAAGGTGCGTAACTGTAGTCTGGAACTGCAGGCTTGTTACGGCCATCAAAGGTACGTAACTGTAGTCTGGAACTGCAGGCTTGTAGGGCTGTCAAAGGTGCGTAACTGTAGTCTGGAACTGCAGGCTTGTTAGGGCCGTCAAAGGTGTGTAACTGTAGTCTGGAACTGCAGGCTTGTTACGGCCATCAAAGGTACGTAACTGTAGTCTGGAACTGCAGGCTTGTAGGGCTGTCAAAGGTACGTAACTGTAGTCTGGAACTGCAGGCTTGTTAGGGCTGTCAAAGGTGCGTAACTGTAGTCAGGAACTGCAGGCTTGTTAGGGCTGTCAAAGGTGCGTAACTGTAGTCTGGAACTGCAGGCTTGTTAGGGCCATCAAAGGTAAGGAACTGTAGTCTGGAACTACAGGCTTGTTAGGGTCGTCAAAGGTACATAACTGTAGTCTGGAACTACAGGCTTGTTAGGGACGTCAAAGGTACGTAACTGTAGTCTGGAACTGCAGGCTTGTTAGGGCCGTCAAAGGTGCGTAACTGTAGTCTGGAACTGCAGGCTTGTAGGGCTGTCAAAGGTGCGTAACTGTAGTCTGGAACTGCAGCCTTGTTAGGGCCATCAAAGGTACGTAACTGTAGTCTGGAACTGCAGGCTTGTTAGGGCCATCAAAGGTGCGTAACTGTAGTCTGGAACTGCAGGCTTGTTAGGGCCGTCAAAGGTAAGGAACTGTAGTCTGGAACTGCAGGCTTGTTAGGGTAGTGAGAGGTGTAGTGGACTACGCTGGATTCATTGTTACTCATAGCAACTATCTTAAAACTTGAAGCCTTAGATCTCTTCATCATTGTAGGCCTGTTTTTATCACTACCGTGATGTTTGACACCTTTTTCCTGCAGGAAAGCGACTGGTGGCCACCCTCGCCACAGCTGTGGCCTCGTACCAGTGTGTCTATCCAGAAATCTTCATCATTCCCGTAGCCATGTACATCGCACAGGTACGTAACATTATCATGCCTATACATTGTGACTAAGACATAGAATGACATAAACCTGGACCAGTCTAAAGTGTGCCTCTGCAAGCAACATCGTTGTTCAGATAACAGTAATTGTGCCACACTGGTCTCATCACAACTGAGGAGTGGGTTTTTCTGTTGAAGAAACATGCAATGTAAAGTACCGTAAGCAACAGAACTTCTCAAATATACATGTAGATGTTCGTACAACTGACATTTTATATTTTGAGGCTAAACCATACAATGTACGAGCTGATGTCATCCGCAGAATCATATTTGTGACTTGTGCAGAAAACTGACGTAACCCCTGTTGTCTTAGGTGTGTGGTAACATTTTTCCCCACACAGTGTCATCAACATTACTTTGACAGGTTGCTGAGTAGCATTGCTAATCTTAGCATCATTCACCAACTGTACTAACATCACACCTCATTTGCAGCTGGAACAGGGCAGTCCTGCAGGGATCCGTACTAACGTCCCACCTCGTGTTTCCAGCTAGAACAGGGCAGTCGTTTCTCCTTCAGCCACGTGGACAGTCGCCTGTCCATGCTGCAGACAGCAGGCAGCCACTTCGCCTGGCTGGGGTTCCTGTGGAGCCTGTCGTACCTGCCGTTTGGGTCCATGGACTGGCTCTACTCCACAAGGGGGTTTGTGTAAGTAGTTCAGCTCAGCAATACTAACCAGGTTTCCAGAATACGCTTCTCATGCCTCGCTAACAATGTCAGTGTTGGAGGGTGCTGTCCTGTACATTTCTCTCCCTGGGGTGCCTTTACAAAAGCTACCTTCCTCAGGACCTCGGGAAGCTGAGAAGTGCAGAAGTCTGTCCTGGTCACCAGAAGTCTGTCCGTGTCTTCTTCTGAAGGAACCACGACCGGTTGTCTTGTGTCACCCTTCAGATCTGTCTGTACTGAACTTTGTCTTTCTCTGTACTTCTGTCTCCAGCCGCTTCTTAGAGACGGCCTGTCTTCAAAATGTTCACACTTATTCTTACCTTGTTCTTCAAGATCGCAAAGTCATCTTCAGCAGTGCTGCCTTCAAGCCTTTCACACCTTTACATTCTTGAGATGTCATCTTGTCAAGATCTTCAATACCTCGTACCTGTACATGTGTCTAGAAGGAGCAACAGAACCATGAGGAAGACTATCTCATCTGTCCTCTCTATGGTTGCCCGTGTGTCTAGAAGGAATAGCGGGCCAACCCTATGTCTTCTCTGCCTCATGTTCTTTCCTGTGTCTAGAAAAAACAGCAGGTGAACCCTAAGGAAGACTACGTCACCTCTGTCCTGTACACCTTGCTGTCCTACGCCCTCTGGCTGTCCTCCCTGCTGTTCCTGTCCTTCCTCTGTTTTCTGTCCTGGGATTTCCTCTCTGCCACTGTTGGGTTTGTGTGAGTGCTTTAGATTTGTCTAGTGTGTCTGTTTGGTCATGGGAAGGCCTGAGGTACGACATTGTCAGAACAAAAATTTTCAATGTTAGAAACCTTCAAATTTTTTCCCATATGCACAACTGTATTTCTTTTTTTTTTTAATCTTTTACCTTTTATCTGTTTTTCTCTAACCTTTATGCTATGTTAAGCATGCTTTTAGCTTGATATGCCAGCTGAGCTTACAATAAACATGATTATGGGAATATTTCCAATAGATTGCCTACATGCATATATCCATCGTAGCCAATAAAATTCTTCACCACAGACGTTGTACAGCCTTAAGCTTTGTCTGCTAGTCTCCAAGCAGACCCTACGGTGCCTCAGAGATAGTATCAAAGCTGGCCAAGGAGTATAGCCTGCACCGTTTGACTGCCTT
>NC_049984.1:348613-356874 GCF_000003815.2 Branchiostoma floridae
ATGTAAGTCCTGTCGAGTGCCTATCCAAAAGATCTGTTTCAGATGGACATGTGCAGGTTTGAAATGTTCCTATCATGTCGTGTCATTGTACCTTTACAATCTAGAATGGAATGTTGATATATGTGAGGAGCCTGCTGTCCCTAAAAGTGATCATTTGGCTCCACAGAGGAGACCCAGAGGTGTTATTGGTGCCTTTGTGTAGGGTGCAGTTATACAAGTGTGTATTACAAACATGAGGCTGTACTAAACTTTTGTGTAGAGTACAGCACCAACAGGGTTTACTGCGGAGGTACAGAATTACATTCCCACTGTCATGTTTCAGACATGAGGAAACCTGTTCCTGGTGGTGTGCAGTAATGTGTGTGTGCTATACAGTAATGTGTGTGTGCTATACAGTAATGTGTGTGTGCTATACAGTAATGTGTGTGTGCTATACAGTAATGTGTGTGTGCTATACAGTAATGTGTGTGTGCTATACAGTAATGTGTGTGTGCTATACAGTAATGTGTGTGTGCTATACAGTAATGTGTGTAATAGATATAACATTATATACGTGTGTTTCAGACATGAGAAACCTGTTCCTGGTGGTGTGCATGTGGCTGTACAGCATCAGTAATGTGTGTGTACTGTTCAGTAATGTGTGTACTGTACGCTGATGTGTGTAATATATGTGTGTGTTACAGACATGAGAAACCTGTTCCTAGTGGTGTGCATGTGGCTGTACAGCAACAGTAATGTGTGTGTAGTAATGTGTGTACTGTACAGTAATGTGTGTACTGTACACTGATGTGTGTTATATTTGTGTGTTCCAGACATGAGAAACCTGTTCCTGGTGGTGTGCATGTGGCTGTACAGCATCAGTAATGTGTGTGTACTGTACAGTAATGTGTGTACTGTACCCTGATGTTTGTAATATATGCTTGTTCCAGACATGAGGAACCTGTTCCTGGTGGTGTGCATGTGGCTGTACAGCATTGTCCTGGCTCCCGTTCTCTGGCATCTCTGGATCTACTACGGCAGTGCAAACGCTAACTTCTTCTACGCAGTCACGCTGGCGTACGCAACAGCACAGGTATGGGTGTTCATGGTGAACATTCCTTTTCAATTTCTTGAAATAGAAAAAAGATTAAAAATCTTTTAAGTGTGGTCTGTTTTCAGTAACATTTATCAATTGCACAAGTACAATCATCTAAGTTATTACATTTGCAGCAATGTCCATGTTAGTGTTATTCAGCACCAGGGATATTCTCACTGACACTGCCATCCCTGTCCCTGATGCTGAATGACATTCACACTGGCAGTGGCACTGTGGCTGTCACTTAGTACCAATGTCAGTGCAAATGTGTGAAAGTTGTTACTTGGAAATGCAATTTTTCAAGACATCTTCCTTCCAACCTCTGCAGATCTTCCTGCTGACGGACCTCCTGTACGCCTTCTTAAGACGAGAGTTCCACCTGCGACACGGGCCTGCTCCCAAGGAGGGCCAGGGGATGCCGATTCTCATGAACCTCAAGTGACGTCTCAGCCTACATCATTTCCACTTCAACACTGTCCAGTTGTGTGCTTTGTCTTCTGTACATAAACGTTTCTCATCAAACTGTGGGTGCAATCTTACAGGGGTATCCCATTGGTCTGCTGACTGCTGTACATTGGCGGCCTTTCTGTGTTCTAAATAGAATTTGTGTTAAACTTGACAGACAAGAGATTTGTTATTTTTATCAAGGAAATTTGTCAGGCTCACTTAGCCGCAGCGACAAAGCCAACGTAACACAGTCTCAGTGAGATTCGTGTATATTTTGATCTGAATACTTTTCTTTGCATGAACCTTTAGGTGACGTTGCATGAGGACCTAAACAATTATGTTTAACTTAGTGTCAGTGTGTGGCAGAGACTGTCATTCTCGTATAGGACTGTTTAGCCACAGTCGACGCTGTAGGGCGGATATCAATTAGGATTTTACCATGGTCAATATTGACTGAAGGAGGCCATATACATACAGTGCTGTGTCAGTGCAAAATTGCTGATATTTCCTCGCAGGATTTCATTGTGATAGAAATTGTGTCACTGTTTTTTTCTCATCAGATGAAATCTGTGTACAAATATGTTTTTAATATCCTGTGGAGATGAGTTTTTTTTCTATTTAATAAATGGGCAACATGAGAAGAAAGAGTCGTTGTGACCATAAGATTTGTGCTTGCATGTCGTATTTATTGAAGATGTCTGTCTACATGTCTATGTCTATTAAATGTCATGGAGTACACATTGGTGGATTAGAAAGTATTGTGTAGGAAAGTTTATCATAGACTTAAAACATTACATAGGCTTTGGCAAGAAAACATGACTCGATATCCCATACTGGTGTCTCATTCTTTTTACTACAGACACATTCTGCATACAAAATTGGTGTTCCTCAAGCTTGTTAATAATTACAAGTCTGAACCTACTGCTGTTATACATAAGTAACTGCTATATACAATAAACAATGTACATAGCACAAATGTAAACAACATGCACGCACATGCATGTGTTAGCAACCTACACTTCTGTTAACAATTTGTCACTCATTGTTTACTAGTAACGCCAGTATTATTCCTATATAAACAAGATGAAGGAGATGGAGTTTGCATGGAAACCCCTATGTGTTCAATGTGAGCCTTGTCTATTTGTGTACCACATACAGAGTAAATTGATGTTGATTGGTAATATTACACTTTAATCAATCAATCAATTTCAAAATCTTCGTGGTAGTCCGGTCTGCAATTCACACAAAGCTGTCAATTAAAGGTCATGCTATGTTTAAATGTCCTCAGAGATGGGGCACTCAGTACAGTCTCCGGGATGTCATTCCAGGTAGCCAGACCTGATGCAGCCAGCGATCTTCTTACACATTCTCTGTTTATTCAGGTACAATCAGCTTGAGAGTTCAGGATCGCCTAGTACGTCAGTTTGAGGTTTAAGCACTTTGCCTACAGCACCAGTTCCGCAGCATACGGGTTGACTTCTACCAATACTTTCTTGAACACCTCCCAGGCGCTTTTACCCTTTCTTCCTAGCGTGTCCAACAGTTCTCTAGCCTTGTCACGAAGCGTTCTGTTAGCCCTGATGCTGTCACATTCCTCCACAGTCAGGATGTCACGTGCCTGCAGGTGGTCCAGGATTGGCTCCACGTGTCGCAAGGCCTGGACCAGCTCTGGGCGGTTCCTGGTGAGCGGGTCCTCATCCTCTCTACACAGCAGGTCACTCACCTGCTCCGTGAACCCGAGGGTGGGATGGGAGATTGCACCGCCCTCTGTTGTTGCCTTGCTGATCTCCTCCTTGCCGTAAGAGTAGAACTCCTCCCTGTGTTCCTTCAGTGCACGAGCGCTGAGCACCTTCTCTACTGTGCCTGTTCCTGGGCTGCACTCATCCAGCACATCAGCGATGATGTTCTCCAGCTGCTGCAGCATCTTGCCACACTGACCCTTGTCACCCTGTACACTCCGGACACAGATGGTGACTGCACGGCCGTCCGGAGAGAGTTTGATCAGACCTTCCACATTTAAGTCCCAACATTTGGCGCCATCTCTCCACAGCAGCGGGCGATTCTCCAGCTCCCTCATCAGGCGGGTCTGCACTCGGGGGAAGAACCCGGAGGAGAACATGTCAGTTGAGTCGGCACACTGGACTTGCTTCCCAAAGTAGACCACCTTTGGCTCAAGTGTTGGTTGCCACTTGTCAGGAGGCATGGTTTGTGTCAGCAGCCCTGGGAAGATGAAGGTCTGTCCGTCATAGGAGTGGCAGAGCTGGAACTCTTGCAGCAGGGTGATGAGGAGATCCACGTCAGCAACGTCTTGGAAGACGCGCTGGATCTCCGCCCTGGTGACGTAGTCTTCGCTTGTTCTCTCCGGGCGGGGAATGGGGAAGTTGACTGGTGCCATCATTGGGCCGATGACGTCTGTGCAGAGCCAGTTGGGCTTCAGGACAATGATGGGATCAGAAGCACTGGGACAGGAGAAGATGACCTGTAGAACAAACTTGGAACATTGAGTCACATTCGATGAAATCATTGGAATGGGTCTGTGACTTTACAAACATACGACACCAAAACTATTCTAATGATTATAGGTCAGTAGATCGAACTAATATAGGATAAGTGGACTGTTGATAAAAAGATTCAAAATAGATGGCCAGGAAAGGGATTACAAACTGGTTATAACACGTTACGACGAACCGTAGTTCTTTTTTAATGCTTTCACAATGAGACATCCTACCTCCCCCAGACGGTGTAGGTGTCTTGTAGATTTCAGCAGGAATTCCTCGTCCACATGTGGGTCGATCTCTTTGACTGCTTCCACGTAGTCTGGCCACCTCAGTACAGGACACTTCGGGCTGCACTTCTTCTTACACCAGCTGAACAGATGCTTGGTGATTTCACCACACAATTTAGGCATCTGGCGTTGGCGCTGTTATTAACAAATATGTTTTATAGGTAAATTGTGGGTCCGTTTTTTGCAATATACTCTATCAACGTTTGTAGTGTAATCACATATCTACCTCAAACATTTCCGTCCTCATACTGGCCAGCAGTTTCTTGAGCCGGTCCATCTCAGGTGTTAGGGTCTCCTTACAGTTCATCAGGAAGACTTCGTCTGAGATGTGGAGGTGATCTTTGAACTCTGACGTCATCAAGTGCAGAAGATGGGCAGCTTGGCGTTGTCCTGAATGCCGAAAGCAAAACATACGAAAGGACATGTTCTTATTCAGTGAAGTTAAAACCAGAAAGTCGCCTGTCACTGCAATAGTTCTAACCTATTACAGAAATATATGTTATGTTTATTGAAGTATCTTGTAACTGAATGCCATAATTCATGGGCCGATGCAGATGAAGCCATCTTACCTCTGTCTCGTACTTGCAATTGATCTGCATGGCTGGCCACCAGGATGACGTCCGGCTGCCGGTTTGGGTTGCAGGACTTGATGAAACTCAGCCACCAGTGGAGCTGGGACGGAGTTGATCGTGGACATGTCAGTGGAAAATTACAAAGGTTCAAACTGGTACAGTAGAAGCCGCTTAATTGCACGGCTTATTTGCCAGTGAATCTGGTGCAATTATCCGGCTGGTGCAATGATGCGAAGTTATCTAGCTGGATTGCACTGGTTTGGGATTCTGGGATTCCGTGCAGTTAACAGAAGTGTGCGTTAATCCGATGTGCAAAAAACTAGCTTACACTGTACTTAGCAGATACGACCGATGTGTATGCACTGTTAAACAAATAAAGGGCAGTGCGGTGTGGTGTTGAAACATAGAGCAATCATGTAATTGTTTAAGTGGCAGTCACCTGTCGTTCTTGTTCCTCGCTGTCGTCCATGATATTGTACAGCACGATGAAGATAGTGTACCTGGCGTCCATGAACATACTGTGGGTCACCGCGTACTCCGCCTGCCCAGCAAAATCCCACAGGCTGACCTGTCCCACTCCCGGGATGCTGACGTTCCCAACATCCACCCCTGGGGTGGGGTCGTGAGGCTCCTCAACTGACGACATTTTACCAAGACTTCCCAATCTGGCGATCACTGGGCGCTGTTGGACAGCAGTTCGTCATTAATGTGTTTTACTGATTTTCTCCGTCTCTGTTCAACTTGGCACACTTAAATATGTTGGGGTAAGACACAGTGTAAAGAATCCGACCATCTTCCGTTTGTTCTAATATAAAATGTACGATAGTTTTACGTTTTCAAAACAATAAGAATGAAGACCTTCTATGAACGTTTCTGCTCTCTTATACGCTAAGTACATGTAGATGATAAAGTGCAGTTCTAAGTTGTTCTTTGTACAGTTAGCGTTATAAGAATATGGTATCTTGCTACAACTACAAAGTCTAATGTATATTTGTATGTACAGGTTCTCGCTTCTCTCCTTCTCACTTCTAATGACAGTTGTAAATGTAGGGCAGATGGAGCTTGAAATAATACATGATTATAAGGAAAATAGCAAAATCGGTAGGAAAGAGGCGGAACTCAAAGGAGTTGGCCTAGATGTTGTTCTGGAAGAATGACTTTGGAGCGATGTATCTTGGCGAGTATCACTTGCACTATTTTTTTCAGCGAATAAATGCTTTTTATTTACGAAGTTCCTTACCTTTGTAAAACTTGCCTTCAGAGTAGATTTCCCTGCGTTCTCCCTCCCACCCAAGACCACCTTACACCTGTTCACTTTCACTCCGCCAGACTTCTGCAGCAACTCGTGGTACTTCTTTTCTTGCATCACCTGCTTCTCTCGATTCTAGGAGATGGGAAATTAAAAAAGATAGTAAGTTTAAAAGATCTGTCAGTTAATTAGCCTAGAATACATCATATCATGGGTCTAGCCGGAAGTAATCAGGTGAGTGGACTGGAGGTGGAATAGGATGGCTGTTTCTTTATAGCTGCTACGTTGTACTAAAGTCTACTCCACCAGTCATCGATAATGTTACTATCTATGTAGCTAGATGACGTCGACCATTTTTTCCATAAACATCGGCCATTATTATACAATACTCACCAATTGTGAGCTCTCCACATAGATCCAACATGCATGGTGGCCAAGTGTACCAAAAGTGGACCTGTTCCTTTCAATCACCGAACATGTGGTTATAGGAGGTGTTTATAGGAACCTACTATGCCTTATGTCACCGTATAAACCTCACAGAGGGTCATTAGCCGCATGTTTACCTTCAGGACACGCCGAGTCTTCCGGTCATCTGCACAATCTGACGGAGTCATCCCCCTCTGTACAGGCAGATATGGAAATAGATATGTGTTACTCTAGACATGCACATGGAATATCTCATAGGAACGCGTGTGTCACATAGAGATATGTATACTTTGATATGCATGTAACATCACTAGTTCACACCCACACATTCACTAGGACCCATTTGAAACAAGAGTATATTACATCATCCTTGGCCATCACATCTGCCCCGTGACGAATCAGAAGTTGACAGATCCGAGTTCGACCCCGGCTGGCAGCGCGATGAAGAGGTGTCCACTGCACCTGTACCGGGAGGATGGTCGGTGTCAGCAGTGGCGGGTGCAACAAGAACCACAACTCGAATGAAGACTCATCTGTGTTGGTAGAATCCATAGTTGCTAATTTGAGCTTTGCTCCAACACAAAGAAAACAATCAACGTGAATCTTCGGTCAATCTCGACGACCCCCATGACATGCCTGATTCACTGCGCTGACGCTGATCGAAAATGCATGTCGAGCGTTTTCTTTGTGTTGATACAAAGCTCAAACTTTGCAACTAAAGAACCACAACCCCTAAGTGTGAGTGCCAAACTGGTGTGTTACATCCTGTGCCGTTTATATTTTGGCAGTCAAGTGCTCCAGATATAGATTAAGTCTTTAGTACAGTGCACAATCTCTGTTCATTTGCAATTGATAACACTACACGTGGGTAAAATGGACTTTGCAAGGAAGAGGCACAGAAGAATGTCCTTCAAATTTTGAAATTTTGAAATTTGCTTTAGATTGACATTGTCGTAACAGTTATCATAACGTATGGTGTCAAATTGTACATTGCTGTGGTTTTACCAATGTTCTAGCCTCAATGTTAGCACCAGAACCAATCAGCAGCTGACACGTGTCGGTGTGGCCCCAGCGAGCAGCATCGTGGAGGGGTGTTTCGTTAAGCTGCATGGAGGAACAAAGACAATATCACATGGAGTAAACGTTTTTTAGAGTCCCCTTCCAACCTTATTGTGAATCTTCCCTATCACGTTCGAAAATATGTTAGTCTGGTGTAGAAGAGTTTGGCGGTAACAGGTGGAAACTTGGCTCCTCAGACCTCCTTTTGTTTGTGGTCGTTGACATGTAAATGCATGGCAAAATTGCAGTTCATATTCAATCGTCATGACACGAACCTTAAACGACAGGGAATCCATGTTAGGCACTGTCTTGGTGCAGATCAATAGAAACAAGGATAATAGTATTAATTTCTATAGCTACTTACAACGTTTATCGCCTCCAGGTCGGATCCATGTTGAATCAGCAGCTCTGCCACCTCAGTCTGACCGCGCCAACAGGCCAGATGCAACGCCGACTTGTCAGGCTAGATAGAGAATGTTGGGACAGTAACAGACTACATCATGACTGTGCAAGGATATGTGTTATTGTAGCGTTACGTCTGAATCGTTCACACCAGCTTCACAGGTACGCACTGGCTGCTAACTACTCTCCAAGCAGAGGTTAGCTCCGGCTGTTTTTTAACTTTTTTTTATCGTTGACCGCACTTCT
>NC_049984.1:356974-377782 GCF_000003815.2 Branchiostoma floridae
TCAACTATACGCGCCAAGGCTAGGGCCTGGCGACGTGATAACAGGTTCCATTCTGTTTGGTGATGGTTTAGAAGGGGGCAGTTTGAAACACGTCGATTTTGGGATGATTAGACTGTTATATGAGGACAAAGTGGAGATAAAACACTGCAACGGACACGATTGGCTTTCTTACCCAGCCCTTCCACTTCCTCTTGATATTGACGTCCACCCCAGCCTCCAGCCCCCTCCTCACAGTCTGCACGTCACCTTCCTGCACAGCCCGGTAGAACGTATCTAGGTCCATCTCCTCACGACCTGATGTGGAAAACATGAACTTTAAGGTGTTTTCTTCACATTATCAACCGGTCACTAGCGACAACCAACTGTGCTAAAAACATAAGTTCCTATCGTCGAAGGTTAGACATTCAGGTAATAAGATACGCCAAAAAGCAACTGGATATGATTTTGGAAACGGGCAGACGTTTCAGACAGCACCCACTGTTTTTCGTAAGTGACAGTGAAGAGATCTTGAAGAGCAGGTTGTATACCCTAACTATGAAATGATATGCAAAGGAGCTGAATACAGTTTGGAAAAGGTCCAATAGGAAACAAAGTTAAGACGTAGTTAATGCAAATGAGCTAATTAGCTCCTGTTGTTTGAGTTACAGCCAAATCCCATGTGCCGGAATGTTACATCCGTAGCCTCCTTTCCTGTTGAGGGTGGGATTTTTCATTCTCTCGTATCTAGCCTCTTTAACTACTCGTTGGAACCAGCGGGGCTAGAGATTGACAGAGTGTCCCTGGTTGCGTTGTGGGTGGTGGAAAACGGCAGAGAAGTAGCTGTTAGCGCTGGGTCTGCAGTGTTCTTTGTACCTTTACTTTAGCGGTCGGCCGGTTTCGCCTATGCATTACTAAAATGGGAAGAGCCCAACTGGAACAGTACATAACGTTACATCGGCTAGATCAGCCGACCGCTAAAAGAATCAAGCAAACAGGCACAAAAGCAGCACAACGTACGCGTGTTTTTTGTTTATTTTGCAGACACGGGCCTCTATAATGGACGCGTGGTGTATTGTAAGGGGCCTTATCATGTTCTATAACAACACATCTGTCCTTTCATCGGGAGCTGCTTGGGTTACGGGTGCTATTGTTTATGTCAATATGGCACGTTCAATAGCGTCGCCTTACGTAACCTTCTCTCGCTGAAGTAAACTTGTTATGTTTTTGTTGGTGCGTTCTTCCCTTTTCTTTCTAGTTTGGCATCAAAATTTATATCAGTGGCGGTGTAGGCGGCAGTTGAAATGTTGAAAAAACTTTCGAGAGAAGTTATAGAGAAATACCACCTGCTACTTGATAAAGTCTCCTCGTCACGAGTGGCCTGCATCCAGAAGTTTGCGTCTATAGGTGGGGTCACACCTGCGTATATATCTAAGTCCGTATGAGGCGCGCATGGGAGTATTTACCTCCACCAGGCCCCACAGGTTATTGGAAAAATAATAGAAATTGGACAAACGTAAATAGGTAACATTTCAGAAGAGTTATATGGGTCGCTAACCATACTTCTCGGTCAGATAACTCATCTGGCATGTTATGTATCTATATTTGTCCAATTTGTACTATTTTCCCCGCGACCTGTGGAGCCTGGTAGAGACTAAGAGCTTCATACGCACCTCAAACGGACCTTAATATACGCATGTGTGACCCCACCTTACAATAGAAATAGTGTGTGTGTGTGTGGGGGGGGGCTAATTGAGGCTGACATTGATTGAGTGATATTAAAGAAAAGAATGGACGGGTGCTGATTTAATGAGAGTGAATGGGTGAGTTCGAGTGAATTAATCAGTGATTGAGTTAGCTAAGAGAGTGTTGATACCAAGGCGAAGAACAGAACATCTGGTTGTTGTTTATAGATAGGGTCCACGGTAAATACACAGAGCAGGAAAGGACAAAAATTAAATCAATCAGCCCAGGTGAAAACTGCGACAAACACCTGAGTGTATACCCCTCCCCGAAATCGTATCTGACTTGCTCGTTATGGTTCGTAGGTATCTTACAGCCCGTTTAGGATGGAAATCAAGGTCTCAAGGGTGACACTTGGCTAGAGGAGAGAAGCTTTACTTATTTGAGCGAGTTGTTGACCGTCATTTTTATTATCATTCTGTTTGTTTTGTGCAGCATGTTTGTTTTGAAGGAGGAGCAGGGATTCGAGGTGCATAAACTTTGCCCAGTAGATTTATGCGACATGGTTTAAAGTCATAATAGTCCTCTTGTCCGCACGTCCACAACACTCAGGTTTAAACAATGCTAAACAACATTGCGTTAGATTGGCTACAAACACCAGACATGTAAATTAAAATATCAACGCGTCACATATGCATGTCAAGCCTGATTCTGCTGATATTCTGCACCATACCTGCAGCCATTGTGGATCAGGCAGCTGATTCTGGAGTCTCTGGTGTTGTTTCTATCCGCTAACTGGCCCAGCTGTAGGAGACGGTACAAGACAAGATCCCAACATTTGAAGTCCTCCCACCGAGCAAACGGGTACAAAAACAACACGGTACAACAGGAACCAGGCTGTGTTTATCTTGCAGGCACGGGCGGGTGCATTGTAAGGTGCCATATCATGTTCTACACTTGAGGTTGGTATTTTCTTTCAATGGGATCCGCTATGGTAAACAGGTAAACGGAATGGGATATGTTCAATAGAGAACAACCTTCGGAGGGAATTATTACAGATAGTGATTGAGTGAGAGTGGGTGAATAAGTGGGTGAAATAATGAGTGAGAGAGGGAGAGAGAGTGATTGGTGCAGGAAACTTGATCCTCCTGTGTTTTTCTTGGAGGCTGCTAGAGTGTACGCGCGGTGTGATGTAGGGAGCCGTATCATGTTCTATAGCAACACTGGTGGTGGGGACGTCCTTTCAGCGGGAGCTGCTCGGGTAAACAGGTGCTATTGTTTCGAGCCGTATCACTGTGACATGTTGCTTGTTAAGCACTACCTGATATCCTCCGATATGATGTTTACAGGGCACTGGGGTTGCGACAAGAATAATACACTGTGGACATTAGGCAGCAGGCTGATATCATGGCCACAAACAAACGGTTTTCTATTCTATCGCTGGACAAAACGTATTTGAAGACAGACATGACCAGTGATAATACTTTCGTGATTCTTCTTTCCTTATTAGAACAAGTTTCTGAATAGTACACAGAGCGGACGACATTTGGCAGTGCATGAGGTATATCACTACTACTTTATAGGTGAGTAAGTGATGGTTAAGTGGTAATTAAGTGAGAGAAAGAGAGCGCGAGTGGTACAGGAGAAACAAAAGACGCAAAGCTTTAAAACAATCAGAACCTTATAACAAACAAGTTTCAGGGAAGGTTATCTGTTTTAAACATTAACCAGATTAAGAGCTGAGGCTATATTTATATTAACTGACAAAAGTATCGACTTTCAAGGTTTACTCATGCATTACCCCTAATGTTCTATGTATCAATTATTAGTAGACTTGACTTGTTGATATTGTACATGGTTGTGTTTTAAGGTCTTATAAGCTGTGAGATGTAATATGGACCAAAATAACATAGCTATGATTCGCTAACAAGAAATACACATTGTATTGAAAAGCCAAGTATGAAATGGATTACTGTAACAGTTGCATTATGATATCAGAAACGCTTTCCTCATTGTGTGCAATCAGATTATTCAACAAGCAAATTGACTTGAACATGTATAAACCATGACCAGATTTTAACTTGGCAGAACGAGTCTCCAGATGCCTTAAGCTAGCTTTCAACTTACTATATGGAATGTAATATTTATAGTTTTATATGTTGTAAATCTCTGGCTATAATAAGTAAAATCTCTGGCAATACGGGTTTCCGCGAGGTGTTAACTGAACAAAAAAAATTGATGTCTCGGAGAACATGAAACAGTTTACGTTACAGTGTTTCAAACTTTCATGGAATAATAAGGATACAAGCAACAATCGTGATACCTTTAGTACTTTTAACATCATGCCCTGTTGATTATTGTAAATCACTAAGCTGTTTCTCGACAAAGCTGGCTAACCATAAACATGTACCACAACAGCTTCTCTTGCGGTATTCTCTTGCGGTAGGATTATGCTGGATGGATTTTTACTCTCATATCTGCTAGTATGGAGCCACTGTCATGTAATTAACTTGACTTCTTCCTCCCAGGCGGAGCATCAGTGCCGATTCCTCTTGGAGGTACAGCTACTCCTGTTTGACAAGAAACCGACGAAAGTTTGTAACAAGATCTGTTGATGTTCGTCAATTTAATTGTGCACTTCCTTATGCACCAAATGGTCACTCTCGGTGTCATCTGCAGCAGATATACGAGCAACTGTGCGAATTTAGTAGATATAATTTCAAAGCATCGAACCACTTCTGCTACTTAACTGCAGATGTTTAAACTTCATCATTGATTTTCAAACGTTTCGCGACTAATTCTGATGTTAAAATGTTGATTTTTTTAATGATTTTCAAACGTATTGCACCTAATTACAAAAAACAAACAAATAGGAGAAAGAATGGTCAATATGATAATGCTAATAACGTTAGTTCACCATAATGACATTTTACTATCGGTCAAATAAAGGCACAACGACGACGACAACGACGTTCACGTACCATGAAGCTTTCTGCTACCCGGCTCTGGCCAATCTCGATGAGTGCCTGCTTCAGAACCTGCGGAGTAGCGCCACTTCCCTCCCTGTTTCTCCACCTGTGCAGCATTTCCCTGCACCTGCGGTCCTGGTCTGGCTTCAAGTCTCGGATGACACCTATATCGTTATAGTTGAAACCCAGCTCCAGTGCCAGCTCATCCCAATCGTTACTGGCTTCTTTGATGACAGTATCAAAGTAGTCCTTCACATCAACTGCAAATAACATGGATCAATCACTTGATGTAATAAACGGATGTAAATGATTGTGATAATATTGAAATATATTTAGAGAGACAAATTCCTCTGTGAAGTTTGTACCGATAAGTACATGTAAATGTAACTTTCAACAATGACCACTAGGTCCAAACTGGATATATTTTGATACTGGGCCTTATATTCATTTCAATCAGTACACGGAATCCCTACTCTTGGAGTCATCTGCGCATGTAATGGACCGATCCTGAAGCCCCGCTCCCTGTTCGATCATGTTCTATTTCGAATACCTCCGTCAAAAACAGCGCTTGTCGGACAGAACTGGCCGCCGCCGCTGTTTATCTGATAAAAAAGACTGACTTCTGTATAGCTCTTTTGGCCTCAAATCCTCTCATACCGGCCCGAAAAAAAATGCGCTGCTTTCTTTGTCGATGGCTGCATCCACTAGGTACAGTCGTTTGATGAGGGGGCGGGGGGAATATAGCTGCAGTTATAATATCAGTCAAAGCGGAAGCGGGAGGCACTCCATAGCATTACCTTGTTGGTGGGCATGAGTGTCCGGTTTCTGACATGCGGTCGATGCAAGTGAAAACCAGGGTACATCTATCTGTGACAGGGTTTCTACTGCGTGTGTTGCATGTATAATAGTTGCATGCATGCTCATGACAAAAACGAAATCAAGAAGAAAGCAGCGCGGGCACTCGCAGAGAGTATTGTATTACACGCCAACCAAGAAGACCCTTCTACAAAGTCTGCCAGTGCAGAGTCCTGCGTCTTATACATACCCTGCTCTACACGTGCGTCCTGTCCACAAACAATGTAAAGCTATGCAGTGGCTCTCGCTCCCACAATACCTATACTCGGTGGCTGTAGTCTTCAGCAAAGAATAGCATAGCATTTTTCTTTGGCCATTTCTGTCCCACTGGGGCTGTTTTTGACGTAGGTGTTCGAAATAGAATAGGGGGTTCTTCTCGGTTCTATTTGATCGATATGGCGTTCGATCAGCAGGATCGGTCCATTGCAACAGAGGTATGAGTAACTGTGGTAAATGCGGGAATCTTCTTAATAGTTTATAGATTTTGAAAATATCAAACCATTCACATAACCTACGGCAGATGTAAAAAGTTGTATTGATTGTCAAAACTTCGGCAAATGAATATGACAAGGAGGATGTCAACACTAATTGATCACAATAATGACTTTACTCTCTGCAGATATCGGTACAACAATGAGGATGACGACATACACGTACCATCTAAGATCTCTGCTACCCGAACGTGGCCAATCTCTTTGAGTGCTTCCTTCAGAACCTGTAGAGTAGCTTCCCTTCCCTCCTTGTCTTTCCACCTGGTCAGCATTTCCCTGCACCTGCTGTCCTGGTCACGCTCCAAGTCTCGGATTACACCTATCTCGTTAGCGTTGAAACCCAGCTTCAGTGCCAGCTCATCCCAATCGTTACTGGCTTCGTTGATGACTGCATCAAAGTAGTTAACTGGAAAAAAGATGGATCAATCACTTGACAACAAATGGATGTAAATATTTGATAATATTGAAATATATCTAGAGAGACAAATTCCTCTGTGGAGTTTGTACCGTTAAATACATGTAAATGTAACTTTCAACAATCACCAGCAGGTCCACACTGGTTATATTTGTGGTGAATTTCCTTTTTAGCCAAATTAAAATCATTCACACATGGAAAGATAATTTGATGCTAGGCCTTTCATTAATTTCAATCATTCTAAGTAAGAGGATGTTGAAAACAAACTACGAAGATGATGTCTCAATGCCCCGACGAAAAAGATAAAGACTGCTTCTTTCCTCTAGTTTTGGCTTTGTTTTACTAGTTCTATTATTATTATCATTATTATTGTCATTATTGTCATAATCGTTATCATTATTACAATAACAAAAATCTTACGAAAATCACGCGTTCAATGCTTCCTGTCAATGAAAATGAGACATCATTTATCACAGCTCTTTAAACCAGACCGCATGCACTTCACACGATAGGTTGGTCAGGGTTATGAGAGAGTCACTATGTTTGCTTCGGTTTCGTGTGTTTCGAGGTTCAGTAGCAATTTGGTAAGTCACCAAACTAGTTTTACCAATAATATTCAAATCGGTGACAGTTAAGTGTTTAATAATTTATCTGTCGGTATGCCATATCCAAATTATTTGATTAAATAATTAGTAATGCCAAATTAGTAACAGTTAAAAGGTTGAAGGCACAAAAAAAACAGAATTTTCTTCTTATCTGTTCCATTCAATGAACATGAACATTTACATCAAATACAAACCGTTCTGACTTAATTGCACATCAAAACATCAAAGTCCACACTTCTAGCTTCCGAGTCTTCCCACCAGGTAATCCATGTTACATTTATTATTACCTGATTGGAAGTAAAAATTGCAGAATTGTTCTCATGTGTTTTATGTTATGGTGATGCCTGATATGTGTAATAAGGTCGTAATTCGAGTAAATGTGTGTTTGCCCGCGAAAACCTTACTCAATAAAACATTGATTGAGAAGACATACCTAAGCCCTGAAGCCTCGGGTCCTCATCCTCTCCACAAAGCAGGTCACTGACCCGTTCCGTGAACCCGAGGGTGGGATGGAGGATTGTACCGCCCTCTGCTGCTGCCTTGCTGATCTCCTCCTTGCCGTAGGAGTAGAATTCCTCCATGTGTTCCTTCAGTGCACGAGCGCTGAGCACCTTCTCAACTGTGCCTGTTCCTGGGCTGCACTCATCCAGCACATCTGCGATGATGTTCTCCAGCTGCTGCAGCATCTTGCCACACTGCACCTTGTCACCCTGCGCACTCCGGACACAGATGTTGACTGCACGGCCGTCCGGAGAGAGTTTGATCAGACCTTCCACATTCTTGTCCACACACTTGGCGCCATCTCTCCACAGCAGCGGGCGATTCTCCAGCTCCCTCATCAGGCGGGTCTGCACTCGGGGGAAGAACCCGGAGGAGAACATGTCGGTTGAGCCGGCACACTGGACTTGCTTCCCAAAGTAGACCACCTTCGGCTCAAGTGTTGGTTGCCACTTGTCAGGAGGCATGGTTTGTGTCAGCAGCCCTGGGAAGATGAAGGTCTGTCCGTCATAGGAGTGGCAGAGCTGGAACTCTTGCAGCAGGGTGATGAGGAGATCCACGTCAGCAACGTCTTGGAAGACGCGCTGGATCTCCGCCCTGGTGACGTAGTCTTCGCTTGTTCTCTCCGGGCGGGGAATGGGGAAGTTGACTGGTGCCATCATTGGACCGATGACGTCAGTGCAGAGCCAGTTGGGCTTCAGGACAATGATGGGATCAGAAGCACTCGGACATTTGAAGATGACCTGTAACAGAAAGTTGGCTATATAACTTGGTCACAACCGCCTTCATGGCCATGGATATATGTCAAACATTTTAAGTCAAGGGGATTAGACAATAGACATTGCAATATCGGAAAAACTTTGGGTTCCATAGGCGTAGTTTTGGCAAGTACGTTGCAGTATCTATATTGCCGGTATGACCGCCCTTCGGCGTAACACACCAGCTTCGCAGACATGCGGCGCGGCAGCAGCTGGTTAAATTACACTGAACGACCCGTCACACCTAACTTTGGCAACGGTAGTTGCGGAGAAAAAGGGAACTTTTTAACACATCCATCCTAGGTTGGTAACTAGATGGCATGTCCGTGGTGTTTTCAATACACATTTAAACTGAACTGAGTGCTTTTTTCTCACTATCACTTATAATGGTGCTCCCTACCTTTAGAGTGGCTACCCCAACAAGGGGTAATCCGAACCAAATTACTAATACATATACATATACTATACTAGTACCTCTGCATCTACATCTACTTCTACATATACATATACATGTAAAATGATTAGATGATTCGAGGGATAACCTACCTCTCCCAGATGGTCCAGAAATTTGGTAGACTGAAGCAGGAATTCCTCCTCCACATGTGGGTCGATCTCTTTGACTGCGTCCACGTAGCCTGGCCACCTCAGTACCGGACACTTCGGGCTGCACTTCTTCTGGCACCAGCTGGACAGCTGCTTTGCGATTTCGGCGCACAGTTTGGGCATCTGCCGCTGGTGCTGTGCAATTTGTAAACGGAAATCAGTGATTGGCGGTCAATAATTGCAAATTACATCAATGCATTGTACCCTATCCCGGGCTACATTTTTATCACGCATATACTTACTTCTAACATGTTCTTCTTCATCGTGGCCAGCAGTTTCTTGAGCCGGTCCATGTCAGCTGTTCTGGTCTCCTTACAGTTCATCAGGAAGACTTCGTCTGAGATGCAGAGGTGATCTTTGAACTCTGACGTCATCTGCTGGAGAAGATGAGCTGCTTGCCGTTGTCCTGAACATTATCATAAAAGGTAACATACGTGAGACTATCAATGCATTCAAGTTACTCGCATGGGCTTTATTAGTTCCACTCCTGTTATTGCAAGCCCATTGTAACGTTTTCCCTTTATTTATGGTTACTGACAATTCTGTGCAGATTTTAATTTTTGAAAAATCACTTAAACCCTTATAGACGTATTTACCCCTGACTCGTGACACTTTGTCGGCATGGCTGGCCACTAAGATGACGTCAGGCTGCCGGTTTGGGTTGCAGGACTTGATGAAACTCAGCCACCAGTGGATCTGGAGCCGAACATTCAACAACAAATATGGTTAACGTTGCCTAGACAGTGGAACATGAAACTTGGCTTCTTACGTGAATACACAGATGGAATAGAAGATATATTGTGCTTTGACTTTAGACCGTGATGCGAATTAGAAAGTAACAGAAAATGAAACGTTTGATGAAACAAGGAGCTCCGTGGACGACACTAGATAAAGTGAATAAAACAAAAATCAGTTACCTGTCGTTCTTGCTCCTCGCTGTCATCCATGATGTTGTACAGCACAATGAAGACGGTGTTCTCTGCATCCATGAACATGCTGTGGGTTACCGCGTACTCCGCCTGCCCTGCAAAATCCCACAGGCTGACCTCCCCCACCCCTGGAATATGGAACGTCCCAACATCCACCCCTGGGGTGGGGTCGTGAGGCTCCTCCTGTGATGACCACAGTCCTTGGAGCAGTGCAGCCACGCGGCCCTGTTGGACAGGAGTTACTCGTTTAGCTTTGATGTCAGTAATAAAAACAGTGGTCAATCAGTCTTGGGAGTCTATAACCTAATCTCGAAGCACATCTATCGGGGGCAAAGACGGTGGTATCTAAGGGCTAAATAGTATCCGGGGGCATTTGGACACTTTACATACTGTCTCTCCCCCTGATAGATCTGCTTCCAGATTATCTGTAACGTACTTTATTCCTTTGTGTACAGAAACGAAGTTGGAAGTATTTGGGGAACAAGTGACGTTCTTACTTACCCTTTGAAGACTTGCCTTAAGTGTGGACTTCCCAGTTTCCGCCATCCCAAACACGAACACCTTACACCTGTTGACTTTCACTCCGCCAGATTTCTGCAGCAACTCGTGGTACGACTTCTCTTGCAATATTTCCTTTTCCCGATTCTAGTTGGAGGTAAAATATAGCTAACGTAATGATGGTGTTACTCCATAAATGGCCATTTTTGTAAAGTAAACAATGCCAACAGGTGTGAAGTGTAAACAATGATTTTTCAACGTAAAAGCCATTAATTTGACGACCATGAGTCACAATGTGTTCATAGCTATACTAATAAAGCTCAAATACTACTGCGCATACGTCATGAATTAATGAGAATGTCGTTCACCTTTAGGACACGCTGAGTCTCTCGGTATTCGAGATCTGCTAAATCAGCTGGTGTCCTTCCGTCCTGTACAGGGAGACATCAGAAATGTGTTACTCTCTCTGTACAACCTAACGTATAACGAGGACAACAAAGCCTGCCTGGCTTTATGAAATATCTAAAACTTCCCTCCTCTTCTCTTTAGTGTTGACAGCTGTTTAAAGCGACACTCTACCCCAGTCTTCCTTCGAGACTGACAACACGTAGGAGAGTTTCAGCCCGAAAGTAAAGTTTGAGTACATCAAGTCAATACAATATTAGTATCAAGTTAACATCCATGTGATCTGCAGGGGCACATTTGTATCACCTTATCCCGTGCCATCACGTCTGCCCCGTGATGAATCAGAAGCTCACAAGTCCCGGTGTGGCCCCGCTCAGCAGCCCAATGCATGGGTGTGTACTGGAACTGTACAGGGAGGAAGGCCAGGGTCAGTAATGGCGGGTTCAACACGGACAACAGTTATCATGTGGATAAGAAGCAGTTCTAGGTACTCACTACAGCTCATGAAACGCCTTGATTTATGATATATATACACTTGGTTCTATATAGCTACCTTAGAACTGTTACTTTAGTTGTTTTTAAATATGCTGTACTTTTATGTGCTTGTCTTATTGTCTGGATCTCTGTGTGCCGCCATCAGCATTGGCTGCCGTTATTGTGTCGTCTCACCTTTAATACATACAAGTTAAGTTTAAATACAACAAGTCAATACAATATCAGTATCAAGTTAACATCCATGTAATCCCTAGGGGCATTTGTATCACCTTAGTGTAAATCGACATCATGTCCTACACTCCTGTCATAGACCGGCAATAGGCAATATAATTGACCAAAGTTCAGTTTATAAACACATAAGATGTAGGGTCAATATGAAAGTGTGTATCACCTTATCCCGTGCCATCACGTCTGCCCCGTGACGAATCAGAAGCTCACAAGTCCTGGTGCGGCCCAGGAGAGCAGCCCCATGCAGGGGTGTCTTCTGCCACTGCACAGGGAGGAAGGTCAGGGTCAGCAGTGGCGGGTTCAACACGGACAGGAGTTATCACGTGGACTGATAATCAGCATGAGGTGAACTTTCGTAGATTCACAAAAGGTTTCGGAAGTCTCGTTGTAGACCCACCATACCATGTACGTTACGCGCAAAGAATTTAACCGTGTTTCTTATTATCATATGGTATCTATAGGTACGGCATTTAACTGTGTTTCTTATTATCATATGGCATCTGTAGGTATGGGTCACTGTTGGTGTACAACCTTCCAAACAGATTTCCCGCTTGGCTATTGTGGAAGGTGGTTTACAGTAGGTTTGGCAATGAAAATTAAAATTCTAATTAAACTGCAAATTTCTGTCGGAGATTTGTCACGGCACGAGTACCAAAGAAAGATACGGCAAATCGTTTTACTTTTCAACTTCGTCTTGTGAACATATGAATTGATTGTAGGTAACGTTGTATGCTTATTTTATGTTAACGCAGTAGTGCTGTACAACAAGGCCGTAATTTAGCGGTTGGTTGCTAGTCTCTTATTGTATTATGAATAAACCATTTGATTGATTCATTGATTTAACATAAAGCATGACCGGATTTCAACTGGGAAGAATTGGGAACATTGTCAGGAGTGAAGTAAGAAATCGTTTCCACTTATGTCGTCCCATGTTCAGGCAGGCCAGGAAGGAAGCGCGATTAAATCAGGCTACTTTAACCGCTATCGTGTGATAAACTGAGCGATGCTCAGATGATAATCGCGACCAAATAGTTAGGTTGGGAACAACGAGCCCGACCGTCCGGGTTCAGGTCAGGACACATTTCTACTTACCCTGTCCCTCGCATCCACCTCAGCTTTATGCTCAATCAGCAGCTCCGCCACCTCAGTCTGCCCGTTAAAGCTTGCCACATGGAGGGGTGTCAGGTCATCCTGGATAGAGCAACAGTTGGGAGGATAACCGGTTACAACATGACTGTACAGGTGACATGGTCACACAAAATAACACATCTTACAGAATGAAACTCTTGTTCTTCTTCTTTCATACTGCCAAGCCTCTAAAACTAGCGATTAACGGCAGATTGCGCATGAGTTAGTTACAACTCAAGGGCCGGGTACAAATAGACAAGGAAAAATAAAGGAAATAAGACTGGCAATAAAAACATTATTGCCATGGCGACGATTGAGGTGAACATCAACATATCGTTAACTGAAACAGGGAATCGACTGAAACTTCCCTGTCATGTATCGCACTATCCCTGGCACAATGCACTAGCTCACCTGTAACTGAAACCTACAGCCAGGAGAAATGTACTATTCCTGGTACATGTAACGAACCAGCCCTCAGGAATGGATTGCGCTGCTATCTGTACATGTATCAGCAATGAAGAGTAATGCACTTCCCCTACTGCTATGATATACGCACAACAGCATCTCTCTACTTTCCTGCCCGCACTTCAGAGCTAAGATAGGGCTGTACAGCCACCTGCGAACTCATGTGACTACCTGAAGGATGGATGACACTGATGACAAAAGCGGTCCTCGACGACTTGACGGACGAACGAACGAGGTATAAATTTATATATACTTCAACCGCAGTCTGTGTTAGGCTAAGGTCACATTTCCACAAAGGGGCCCGGCCGGGCAGCTTTCGGGAGCGATAAGTATGATATAAAAGACAACAACAACACAAAACGGACCGAAGATAATTCAACAGTATGCCTTGTGCATATTTATTGGCATGAACTTAATTTTTTCGTTTCCGCAAACAGCTTGGCCGGGCCCCGGGTAGGAAATGTGACGTAGGCCTAACGCAAGCTCCGCTGTCCGGGGCTAATTGGCCCCTCTCGGCAATGTGGGAAGCGCGAATAAATCAGACTACTCTAACCGCTGTTGTGTGATAAACTGAGCGATGCTCACTTGATACTCGCGATCTTAGACTGCACCTAATAGTTTCGTGGGGAACAACGAGCCAGACCATCCCGGGTTGAGGTCAGAACACAGTTATTTCTACTTACCGAGTCCCTCGCCTCCACCTCAGCTTTATGCTCAATAAGCAGCTCCGCCACCTCAGTCTGCCCGTACCCGCTGGCCACATGGAGGGGTGTCCAGTCATCCTGGATAGAGCAACATTTGGGACGATAACCGGTTACAACATGACAGTACAGACGGTATGGACACACAAAATGACATACATTGTATCTTAATAGCTTTTCTTGCAAGAACATACACAAATTTTTAGAATGAAACTCTTGTTACCTAGCTATGTCCCCATGTTGGTAACGGTTCCATCAGTATAGCGACTACATTCTTACCTTGATTAGATGTTTTTAATTGACTAGATTAAGTCATCATCGCATTTATCCTTTAAGACTGTGTGAATCATGTCCCGGATCCACAAGATGAGGATGGCACAAAGTGAAGGTAAATCATGTTCTTACAAAGATAAGGTTTGACTTCCAGTCTGTAACCCTGCATGACAAGATCAGTTTGCTTACACAGTAGTCCCATCTCCTCTTGACATTGACGTCCACCCCAGCCTCCAGTCCCCTCCTCACAGTCTGCACGTCACCTTCCTGCACAGCCCGGTAGAACGTGTCCAGGTCCATTTCCTCACGACCTGATGTGGGTGACATAGTAGTTCAGCAACTTTATAAGGGATAATGTACCTAGTCTAAAATTTTGAAAGTATGCCTAGTGTTTTGAATATAAGTCTATGTGTGTGCGTATGTATACTCTGTGTACGTAGGTATATATCATCATGTAAGGTTTACACTGGAGTTTCTGAGATTTGAATATTCTTCAGTGAATTTGAATAATGCTTTTTTGAATGTGTTTTCTGTTAAAATGTACGTAATTTTGTCTATGTTATCAAAAGTGAGATCGCGTGGCGTGATTGGCAGCGCGTTGGGCTCCGGCCCAAGAGGTCTTGAGTTCAAATCCCGCCGTGTCACCGATCTTGTGCCCTTAGGAAAGGCACCTTACACGACTTTCCTCACCTAACTCAGGTATAAATGAGTACCTAGCTGCGGCTAGTGGCAGTGAAAGGCCTTTGTGGCAGTGACAGGCCTTAGGGGCATGTTCGGGCATGACGCACCTGCCATGACACACGAGTCAGAGGTAGGAGGAACCCCTTACATCCTTGGTTGGAAGTCCTCCTAGGACGGCAAACTCCAAATAACAAACCTGCATCTGCTTGGGCCGTCTTACACGTGGCATGCAGTTCTTGTCCCTGTGAGACTTAGTGCGCCAGTAGACGAGAGGGTGGAGAAGGAAGTGCACACCCCTCCTTCACCTTAAAAAGTCATGTGCAGGTGAGGCAAACGGGTTGCCGAACCCACCGGCAAGTTCGTGTTTTCCTGCTCATCTGTCGAAAATCGACGGGAAAAAAATCAAAAGTATTAAATCCTCTTGACCTAATGTAAAGGAATGTGTTTTTCAGCATTCCATGACATTTTACCGACCTGAAAGTATACTTCGACAGTCTGGCGGCTGGATGTACTGCCATGTAAACACAGCATAGCGGATCAATATGATAGACGAACCTTCAGACCGGCTCTCTAGGCGGCTGTTATATGCATTGCGCATACTGAAATAGCCCCCATAGGGGGCTATGAAGTAGCCTGTAGTTTATGACATTGCCGTTGCTGCTGGTTACTATGGATACCTGCAGCCATGGTGGTCCCCGGAACCGGAGTAAGTTTGAATTTGAGTTACATGTAATAGGTTATATAAGAACGTGCCATCATAGCTGACAGCGTACCACAGCGGACTGTTGCACCGGACTGAAAACTGTAAATCTATATCACTATGCGTCGCCACTATTAAGTGCAGTTTTCAACATTTGCTTTTAGTGTTGTTGCTTGACACTGTGCGTCGTAATTTTCAAATCTTTCCTTGTTTGAGAGAATGGTTGCATGTCCGTCAATGCTTTGCATCGCTATGTTTTCGTTTTGCATCAAGACATGCATGTTTGGACGGAGGAGCAGGGCTTTGACGCGTATAAATGTTTTCCCTTCGAATTACACGACATTGTGTACGTAAAGGAACAACCGCCTTTCCTGTCCGCACGGTCACAAACTCACAACACTATGGTTTACACAATGCTAAACAACATTGCGTTAGATGGGCTATGAAACATCAGGTATATAACGTGTAAATTCTGGCACCAACGCATCACTTAGTATGGGGACCATCTACATGTACACTCATGTTTCAAACTTACCTTTATACAAAACCAACAAAATGGTGGAACGCATCATGAGTCTACACGTAATACAGTAGGATAACGGACTATTGTATACGTCACAATATGACTATAAAACTCTGTTACCTAAGATCAGCGCGTCAAGTACCAAGGTGAAGTTTCTGAATGACAGACATTAACATGTGGAGTACCACAAGGCACCAAGTTAGGTCCACTGATCTTCTTGGTACTGGTGCATGACGCGGTTCCTGTCGACCAATCAACAGCAGACACCTTTAAGTTTGTCGATGATCTGTCTTTGTTGGAGCCACGACACGTGCTCAGTGCGCCCACCATCCAAGATGACGTCGACGGCTTGGCCCGATGGACCGTAGATAACCTCATGACTTTGAATCCGTCGAAATGTAAAGTCCTTGTTTTTTGTTTCATGAAGCACCCACCACCCCCACCTGTGATCACAGTTGGTCCTACACAGCTGGAGGTCGTCGAGTTTGCCCGCATTTTAGGTGTCATCCTCCAAAGCAACCTGAAGTGGTCTAAACAAGTCGAAACGATGGTTGGGAAGGGAAACAAAAGACTGTACATGTTAAGAACACTGTCCAAGTATGGCCTAACTACCGGTGACCTTGTACTTGTCTATATTGGATTTGTGCGCCCGGTATTGGAATACGCATGCCAAGTGTGGCATCCAGGATTGACTGTTGCTGAGTGTAAGTCAATTGAAAGAGTGCAGAAGAGAGCTTGTAGGATAATCCTCGGACAGAACTATACCTGCTACAGCTCGGCACTGACTGAACTCTCCCTCACATCACTGACTCAGAGACGTCACGACCTATGTAGTTCGTATGCTCGTTCACTGTATAGATCCCCGACCTACAGGGACTGGTTCCCTCCCTGTCGTAAGGAGATTACTGGCAGAAATACACGTTCAGGCAACAAACTGCAGGTTCCCAGAGCCAACACCTCTCGTCTAAGGAAAAGTCCAATATACTATATGGTCTCACTACTCAATGATGACATTGTATGAACTATGTGTTTCTACCTTCCCAGTTTGTAAATAGCCTGCGTAATGATGTGATTATTGATGTACATATGTATATAGTTGGAACAGTTTTTAAGCCATTTGTAACTGTTAACAAGCCCACTAATTCAGCCCTTGGGCTGCTATCAGAAGCTTGTACGTTTTATTGTTTTGAACGAATAAACCTGTCATTCATTCATACTAACCAGGATAATTAACCCCATCAGCTCGTGATCAGTCTGATATTTCAGACCACACCTAGCCATAGTTGATCACACAACTGTTCCTGGGATACTGTAGTTTGTGTTGTTTACATCATGAACTTGGCCCAAGAGACGGAACAAGAGCTCAACATGGCGGACAGCCCGCCACCAACAAACCCGTATAAACAGGTGCACCAGACCGGAAACCGTGACCTTAGCTTCTGTCATCTGCCTCAGGTCGTTCAAGCGAAGCTGTCAACGTAAACAAGCGCGGAGCCCAAGTTTGCACCAAAGAGGAAGTGACTACGTGATGACGTTTGCCGGTCGTTTGGTATATTTCTGATTGGGTGCAGTAATCGTTGTTACCTGCTCGAAGGTTGCCTCATCATGTCATGTCTTTGTTAGTCTGATATTTTGTCTAGTAGTTCGAGTAAACCCATACCTGCAGCCAAGTTGTTTTCCCAGTTGTTTCTATGGCCCCTGGTGCTATATCCGCTAACCTGGCACATACGGGGGTAGGAGCGAAGATGCCAACATTTTGAAGTCCTCCCACCGAGCAAACAGGTACAAAACAACACGGGTACAACAATACAGACAGGAACCGTTTGTCACGAGTTTGTCTAGAGTGTATGGAATGTGTATTGTAAATAGACATATCATGTTCAACAAGCGTTCGTAGAACTCAACCTCCGTGAAATGGGTGAGGGTGTGGTGGTTTGAGGGTGTTTTTAAAGACATCTCAGGGCTAGCCGAACAGTATATGATACGTCCGATTGGCAAAATTGTCCGGAGTTCTACAGGAATTTTTCCGCGCCTATGTAGTTGCATCGTCCCTTTGGAGTGGAATAATTTGGGTTCACAGATTGTTATGGTATTTGGAATGCAAGTAGTTTTTGTCATGACCTGAGAGCGAGCGAGTGAGTGAGATAGCTTTGGATATGTCTTACATAATCAAATTTTATCATGCAAATCAGGGGCTAATTTGCATAAATAATGAGGACAGTTTATAAGCCTACTTCATTTCATAATACAAATGTAGCAGATCTAGATGCTCAAAGATAAGACACATGTAACTAACAAAGAGAGAAATATTAGCCTAACTGAATAGTGTACTAGTATGTCCGATTGGTAAGAATTCCCGGAATTTACAGCAAGTCTCCCGCGCGTGCGCAATTGCATCATCCCTTTGGAGGGCAATAACACGGGAAGGGTTGACAGATCGTCATGATTTTTGATCTTTAGATAACTTAGGGGAAGCCTTTTATATGGCTTCTTCACGTGACGTCATCACCCCTTCCTTCCGTGCGCGGCCATTTTGGTGTACCATCAGTCCAGCGAAGATTCTCGGTGTCTGAAGGTCTCTAAATCCGTGAAAAGTGAAATCGTTTTCCCGTTGTTTGACTATGCAAAGAGCCTCCAACCTCACGTCATATTTTCACAACAAAAATCGGATGGACCGATGATTATCCATATTTCATCAGTGAGGGAAAGTTTGCAGAGATCCAGTCTACTTTACGAGCACGACAACAGTGACAGCGGAGTCCATTGATCTTGTCTTAGTTTGTTAACGTTATTTGTGGTTCTGTGAACGACTTTCTGCACACTCAGTTCAAAGCGTACCACATGCTTACAACAACTTGATAAAAAGTCCTTGCGACAATATAGTATCAGGACAACGAGTGTAGGATGACATTAAAAACAAAGCGGATAGAAAGCACGTTGTGATCGGGGAACGTTCGACATTCAGAAGTTGGACGAACACAGGACCTGTCATACCCTGTCAGTGGGTCATTTTAAGTGTCGCGGTGTTTGTTCACACACAGTCAGCATCTTGACCTCGTGTTTTTGTTTCATGGAAATTCATCAAAGAACTAGGAAACATGCTCTTCTTGTCGTTTATTTTTAAAAGTCCAACTAATTAGATCCGCTACGTATTGCAGAAATCGAATTTTGTTCCTGACTCGTCAGAGTAGTGTTTCGGAATTTCCCTTCGTATGTTCATTCCCGTGCGCTTTGCTGAGAGAATCGCGAAACAAATCTTACTGTTACCCAATTTGTGTGCGCTTTACCAGTGCAGAACCAACATCCTACGACGAGACAAAACACAGTTTTATTAAACTAAACGATTTCAAGGGAAATTGTGTATTGCTTAGGAAATATTTACAATCTTTTCGGACAGTTACATAGGGCCCCATTGCAGGCTTCGCTCGTTGCTATGGCGTCCGATTAGTCGCTAGGGGGAGGATCACGTGACTGAATATGCCCTATAATCAACTTCTATTAATGCAAACCAGGGGCTAGTTTGAGAATTTTTGAATAGTACACAGAGCGGACGACATTAGGCAGTGTACGAGGCATAGCAGTGCTATTTCAGGTACGTGAACACAAATGGGTAAATGAGTGAGAGAGAAGAGAGATCGAGTAATGTGAAACAGAGGACTTTATTCTTAAAACAGTCAGAACCCCGTATATTCATCAGCACGAGCTAACTTAATCTCCAAGCAGATCATTGGTGGCAAGCAATATCCACGCACCGAAACAGGCTCCTACGGGGGCAAATGAAGCTCGGCCAATGGAGATTGCTTCGGTACTGCCTGCCACCACCACGGATCTGATTGGATACTAGATGATGGCTGTTTCTTCGTATCCGAAGATCAATGGTAGGCAGACAAGGTTGATTAGACGACCAGTCTGCCTGGCCTGCACGTGACTTTTTTAAGGTGAAGGAGGGGTATGCACTTCCTTCTCCACCCTCTCGTCTACTGGCGCACTAAGTCCTACAGGGACAGAACTGTTTTGCCACGTAAGACGGCCCCAGCAGATGCAGGTTTATTATTTGGAGTTTCCATCTCCTAGGAGGACTTCCGACCAAGGATGCAAGGGGTTCCTCCTACCCCTGACTCGTGTGTCATGGCGGGTGCGTCATGCCCGAACATGCCCCTATGGCCTGTCACCACAACAAAGGCCTGTCACTGCCACTAGCCGCAGCAATGTACTCATTTACACCTGAGTTAGGTGAGGAAAGTCGTGTAAAGTGCCTTTCCCAAGGGCACAAGATCGGTGACACGGCAAGCGGATTTGAACCCGGGACCTCTCGGGCCTGAGACCAACGCGCTCCCGATCGTGCCACGCGGTCCCACACAGTAAGATGTTGTAGGACTATTAAGATTGGATACTAGAGTTCACAGTGAATCGGCCCACAGCCGCCGCCGCTGGGACACGAGAACCACTGATCAGTTGTACAGAACCAGTCGGTTCTAACATTTCCCACCACGCGGCGGGTCCTACAGACAAGACTTCGGTAACATCCTGATGACTACCAACCCCTGTAACAGATAGGCCTATTACCAGACGTAGATATTGTACTTGTGGTTAGTGTTGTTGACTTAGAGTATTTGTCGGAATCCGGAGAAGAATATTTTTTTGTTAGAATCAATAATTAAATCAATATCATTAATGTATGTGTTTTCCCTTTCTGTAAATCCAGCAGCAGTGTTTTAAGCAGTCGCTTCAAAAGTGGCAAAGCAAAGGTTTTATGCAACAAGTTTGCTACATTAGTGCAGATATAAGGACGGAGGCGTCTTAATAGTCCTGGGCGATGCAGCATCTTACTGCACATTACACCCATGTGATCGGTGAAACTTAAAGTAGAATCAAGAATGACACCCAATTATCTAAAAGAGCTAACCCTTTTGTACCGTTTATTCTTAT
>NC_049984.1:378762-387581 GCF_000003815.2 Branchiostoma floridae
CAGCCGGCCGAGAAGGTCATTTTTCAAACCACAGAGAATGTCCCTAATCGGCCGGCTGACTCCCCTAGCGTAGTATTTACTCTATTTGACCAATTTCTACAATTAGACCACCAAACCACGAAGCCTGGTAGAGGCTATATAGATGGTACACATTGCATGCATTCAGTTCATTGAGCAAGCATTGTCAGACACACCTGACATACCTGTGTTAGGTAACTTAAGCTAACGAGGCTGGCATTCAGGCTATGTCTGTACAACAAACAGGTGCGGCGCAGTCCCGACACCTTCATCACCAGATATGTTTGTCTTGTCCATAGTTACTAAACTTATCCTTCTCTGTCCCAAATGGTCAGTACAATTACTTCGTCCATGTAAAAATGCATATCTGGAAAAATAAAATCTGGATGTTCAAGGAATTTGCAGTCCTATCAAATGTTTCAACATGTAGTTAAGATGTCATGACCTTGACCTTATGTGACCTGCCGTGTGTTTATCGTCCCACTTGTCTATCAAACCGTAAACTCAGTTTGTAACTCCTGTGTTCAACCTGCTGTTTGAATAATACTGCAGCCCTGGTGGTCCGAGGAACTGGAGCAAGCTGAAAACTCTATCACTAGATAGACGTTTACCCCCTATTTAGTGCAGTTGTATTATCTATTTTAGTCTTGTTGCTAAACATTACTTCGTAATTCTTTGACGTGTATAAACGCTGTCCCGCAGAAGTCCGCGACGTAGATAAAGTCACAACCGTCTTATTGTCCACACGTCCACAACATTAAGGTTTAAACAGTGCTTAACACGAATGCGTTATATAGTTATTTGTTTATGAAACAGGTGTAAATTAACGTGTACAGTCTGGTATCCACGCGTCACTACGTATGGCGACCACTTACTTGTACACTTAAACAAACTCACTTTTGCAAAAACTAAAATGGCGGGATGCGCCAAAAGTCTACACGTAATACAATATGATGGTGAAACATTGTGTACTTCATATTGTGACTAAAACTCTGTTACCCAGGACCATACTAGCCAGGATAATTTGACCCTATCAGCTCTTGATCAGTCTGAAATTTCAGACCACAGTTGGAGTAAGATCATACCTGCGGCCACCGTGGATCATACAGCTGTCCTCTGTTTCTGTCTGTGGTGGTTAACTCGGCCCTAGAGACGGGATAAACCAAGAGCGCAACATGGCGGACCCAGTCTGTACCCGCTACCAAGTAAATAGGTACACACAGGTGCGCCAGACCGGAAACCGTGACCTTAGCTTCTGTCACCTGCCTTAGGATTGTCGTTCAAGCGAGGCTGTTATCGCAAACAAGTGCGGGGTATGTCAACAACAACTCCTCGCCCAACTGGCAGCCCCATTTTTCATCAAAGAAAAAGTGACTAAGGAAATTACACAGTGACATGTATGAAAGGCAAGTATTGTTACCATTTGGTATGTACCAACATACGTAAAGTCTGTGACTGTGTCAGTCTTATGTTTTGTGCGATAGTTCGAGTAAACCCATACCTGCGGACAGTTGTTTTTAGGTCGTATCAGCTAGCTTGGCTCAGAAGACGGAAAAAGACAAGATCTCAACACTTTGGGGCTCACCCAGCGCGCAAACAGGTCAAGTAACAACATAAGTACAACTGATTAGAGGGAACACGTGGTGTATTGTAAGGAGACGTATCGTGTTTCACAACAACACTGGTGGTGGGGACGTCATTTTAACGGGAGCTGCTCGGGTAAACAGGTGCTATTGTTAGGGACCGTGTCAACATGACATGTTCAATAGTGTTGCCGCGCTTGAATAGCAAACTACAGGTGACAAAGCGCTACTTTTAAGTCTTCCGATTTGATGTCCACATGGCACTCACTGTTAAGAGTTTCAGGAGTTTCAATTCTATTATTTCGCTGGACAAAACGTATTTGGAGACAGACATGACTAGTGATAATACTTTTAGTGATTCTTCATACCTTATGAGAACAGATAGTGGCAAATGGAGCTCACTTGGCCATTGTTTCGACACTGCCTTTCACCACCAAGGATCTGCTTGGAGACTAGAGTTCACAGGGAATCGTTGAGGCCTACAGTCGCCGCCACTGGGACACGAGTACCGCAGATCAGTTGAACAGAACCAGTGGATTCTAACATTTTCTACCATGCACTGTCCTACAGACAAGACTTCTGTAACATCCCGATGACTAACAACCCCCTGGTAGAAATAGGCCTATCACCAGCCAGACAAACAAACCAGACGTAGATATTGTCCTTGTGGTTAACTGTAACTTTAACTGTATTCGGACTGCGACAAGTACAAGACATTGTGGATAGTCCGTGTGGTTAGTGCTGTTGACGTAGAATATGGGTTGGAATCCGGAGAAGAATATTGTTAGAATCAATAATTAAATCAATATTATTAATGTATGTCTTATCCCTTACTGTTTGAATGTTGGGGCATTCAGTTTTCTTTTTAGACGTTTTCCGGTGGAATAAATCCAGCAGCAGTGTTTTAACGTGTTCAATTCGGTAAATCCATTTACGTTAATGTGTTCTTGTGCTGGTTCGGCGAGATCAGCTGGTTAGTGTATCGCTTGAGTTGATAAACAGTAAATTAATAGACTCCCAAGGACTGGGGTATACAAAGAGACTGTTTAACAAATGGTTGGTCTTCAAATACAACAAATACTACATACACATAGGATAGTAAATCTCCGAAGAATGCACTTTACGTAATAACGACATGTTTTAAGTGCTGGCAGATTTTATTTGATTAAATTTTGTGGGAATGTTATCTGTTTTAAACATTAAGCAGATGAAGACCCGAGGCTATATTTACATTAAGTGACAAAATTATTGACTATCAAGGTTCACTTATTCATCACTCCTGGTGTTCATTACGTATGAATTATTAGCAGACTTGTTGATTATTGCTCATATTGTACATAGTTTTGTTTTAAAGCCTTATAAGCTGTGAGATAAAATATGGACCAAAATAATATAGGTCATAGCCATGATTAGCTAGAAATACTTCTTGTATTGAAAAGCAAGGTATGGAATAGATAACTGTAACAGTTGCATTATGATATCAGAAACGCTTTCCTCCATTGTGGGCGATCAGATTATTCAACAAGCCAATTGACTTGAACATGTATAAACCATGATCAGATTTTAACTTGGCAGAATGAGTCTCTAGATGCTTTAAGCTAGCTTCCAGTCAATTGTATGGGATGTAATATGTATAGTTTTATGTGGTCTATGTTGTAAACCTCTGGTCGTAAGGACGCAATGCGGGTTTTCGCGCCATTTCCGGGAGGTGTTAACTGAACAAAAACATTGATTTCTCGGAGAACACTAAACAGTTTACGTTACAGTGTTTCAAACTTTCATGGAATAATAAGGATACAAGCAACAATCGTGATACCTTTAGTACTTTTAACATCATGCCATGTTGATTATTGTAAATCACTAAGCTGTTTCTCGACACAGCCGGCTAACCATAAACATGTACCACAACAGCTTCTCTTGCGGTATTCTCTTGCGGTAGGTTTATGCTAGATGGACGCTTACTCTGATATCTGCTGATATGGAGCCTTTGTCATGTAATTAACTTGACTTCTTCCTGCCAGGCGGACCATCAGTGCCGATTCCTCTTGGTGGTGCAGCTACTCCTGTTTGACAAGAAACCGACGAACGTTCGTAATAAAATATGTTGATGTTCGCCAATTCTAATTGTGCACTTCCTTATGTACCAAATGGCCACTCTCGTTGGCATGTGCAGCAGATATACGAGTAACTGTGCGAATTTAGTAGATAAACTTCCAAGGCATCGAACCACTTCTGCTACTCTACCGCAGATGTTAACATTTATTATTGATTTTCAAACTATTTTGCAACTAATTACACAAAAAGAAATAGGACAAAGAATGGTCAAGATGATAGTGCTAACAGATCACCATAATGACATTTTACTATAGGTCAAATAAAGGCACAACGACGACGACAACGATGTGCACGTACCGTGCATGAAGCTTTCTGCTACCCGGCCTTGGTCAATCTCGATGAGTGCCTGCTTGAGAACCTGTGGAGTAGCGCCACTTCCCTCCCTGTTTCTCCACCTGTGCAGCATTTCTCTGCACCTGCGGTTCTGGTCTGGCTTCAAGTCTCGGATGACACCTATCTCGTTATAGTTGAAACCCAGCTTCAGTGCCAGGTAATCCCAATCGTTACTGGCTTCTTTGATGACAGTATCAAAGTAGTCCTTCACATCAACTGCAAAAAACATGGATCAATCACTTGATGTAACAAACGGATGTAAATGATTGTGATAATATTGAAATATATTTAGAGAGACAAATTCCTCTGTGGAGTTTGTACCGATAAATACATATGTAAATGTAACTTTCAACAATGACCACTAAGTCCAAACTGGATATATTTTGATACTGGGCCTTATATTCATTTCAATCAGTACACGGAATCCCTACTCTTGGAGTCATCTGCGCATGCGATGGACCGATCCTGAAGCCCCGCCCCCTGTTCGATCATGTTCTATTTCGAACACCTCCGTCAAAAACAGCGCTTGTTGGACAGAACTGACCGCCGCCGCTGTTTATCTGATTAAAACGACTGACTTCTGTTTAGCTCTTTTGGCCCTGAAATCCTCTCAGACTGGCCCGAAAAAGAATGCGCTGCTTTCTTTGTTGAATGCTACATCCACTAGGTACAGTCGTTTGAGGAGGGGGGGGGGGGGATATAGTTGCAGTAAGGGCGTTATAATTTCAGTCAAAGCGAGAGCGGGAGGCACTCAATAGCGTTACCTTGTTGGTGGGCACGAGTGTCCGGTTTCTGACATGCGGTCGATGCAAGTGAAAACCAGGGTACATATATCCGTGACTGGGTTTCTACTGCGTTTGTTGCATGCATAATAGTTGCATGCATGCTCATGACATGAACGAAATCAAGAAGAAAGCAGCTCGGGCACTCGCAGAGAGGGAGCTTGTATTACACGCCAACTAAGAGGACCGGTCTACAAAGTCTGCTAGCACAGAGTCCTGTGTCTTATACATACCCTGCTCTACACGTGCGTCCTGTCCACCAACAATGTAAAGCTATGCAGTGGTTCTCCCTCCCAGAACAACTATACTTGCTGGATGTAGTCTTCAACAAAGAGTAGCATAGCATTTTTCTTTGGCCATTTCTGTCCCACTGGGGCTGTTTTTGACGGAGGTGTTCGAAATAGAATAGGGGGTTCTTCTCGGCTCTATTTGTTCGATATGGCGTTCGATCAGCAGGATCGGTCCATTGCAACAGAGGTATGAGTAACCGGGGTAAATGCGGGAATCTTCTTAATAGTTTATTGATTTTGAAAATATCAAACAATTTACATTACCTTCGGCAGATGTTAGGTGTTGTATTGATTTTCAAAGCTTCGGCAAATGAATATGACAAAAAGGATGTCAACACTAATTGATCACAATAATGACTTTACTATCTGCAGACATCGGTACAACAATGAGGATGACGACGTGCACGTACCATCTAAGTTTTCTGCTACCCGCCCTTGGCCAATGTCGATGAGGGCCTGCTTCAGAACCTGTAGAGAAGCTTCCCTTCCCTCCTTGTTTGTCCACCTGGTCAGCATTTCTATGCACCTGCGGTCCTGGTCTGGCTTCAAGTCTCGGATGACACCAATCTCATTAGCGTTGAAACCCAGCTTCAGTGCCAGCAAATCCCACTCGTTACTGACTTCTTTCGTGACTTTTTCACAGTAGTTAACTGGAAAAAGATGGATCAATCAGTTGACAACAAACAGATGTAAATGATTGTGATAATATTGAAATGTATTTAGAGAGACAAATTCCTCTGTGGAGTTTGTACCGATAAATACATGTAAATGTAACTTTCAACAATCACCAACAGGTCCACACTGGTTATATTTCTGGTGAATTTCCTTTTTAGCCAAATTAAAATCATTCACACATGGAAAGATAATTTGATGCTGGGCCTTCCATTAATTTTCAATCTTTCGAAGTAAGAGGATGTTGAAAACAAACTACGAAGACTGGTTTTGATGTCTCAATGTCCCGACGAAAAGATAAAGACTGCTTCTTTCCTCTAGTTTTGGCTTTGTGTCACTAGTTCTATTATAATCATCATTATTATTGTCGACGTCATTATTATCATAATAGTTATTGTTATTACAATAACAAACCTTACGAAAATCATGTATTCAATGCTTCTTGTCAATTAAAATGAGACATCATTTATCACAGCTGTTTAAACCAGACCGCATGCACTTCACACGATAGGTTGGTCAGGGTTATGAGAGAGGCACTATGTTTGGTTCGGTTTCGTGTGTTTCGAGGTTCAGTTTGGTAAATCACCAAACTATGGTTACCAATAATATTCAAATCGGTGACAGTTAAGTGTTTAATAATTTATCTGTCGGTATACCATATCCAAATTATTTGATAAGTTGGTTTAATTAGTAATTCCAAATTAGTAACAGTTAGAGGGTTGAAGGCACCCAAAAACAGAATTTTCTTCTTATCTGTTCCATTGAATGAACATGAACATTTACATCAAATACAAACTGTTCTGACTTAATTGCACAGCAAAACATCAAAGACCACACACTTCTAGCTTCCGAGTCTTCCCACCAGGTAATCCAGGGTACATTTATTATTACCTGATTGAAAGTGAAAATTGCAGAAGACATACCTAAGCCCTGAAGCCTCGGGTCCTCTTCCTCTCCACAAAGCAGGTCACTGACATGTTCCGTGAACCCGAGGGTGGGATGGACGATTGTACCGCCCTCTGCTGCTGCCTTGCTGATCTCCTCCTTACCGTAGGAGTAGAAATCTTCCCTGTGTTCCTTCAGTGCACGAGCGCTGAGCACCTTCTCTACTGTGCCTGTTCCTGGGCTGCACTCATCCAGCACATCAGCGATGATGTTCTCCAGCTGCTGCAGCATCTTGCCACACTGACCCTTGTCACCCTGCGCACTCCGGACACAGATGTTGACTGCACGGCCGTCCGAAGAGAGTTTGATCAGACCTTCCACATTCCTGTCCGCACACTTGGCGCCATCTCTCCACAGCAGCGGGTGATTCTCCAGCTCCCTCATCAAGCGGGTCTGCACTCGGGGGAAGAACCCGGAGGAGAACATGTCAGTTGAGCCGGCACACTGGACTTGCTTGCCAAAGTAGACCACCTTTGGTTCTTGCGTGAGTTGCCACTTGTCAGGAGGTATGGTTTGTGTCAGCAGCCCTGGGAAGATGAAGGTCTGTCCGTCATAGGAGTGGCAGAGCTGGAACTCTTGCAGCAGGGTGATGAGGAGATCCACGTCAGCAACGTTTTGGAAGACGCGCTGGATCTCCGCCCTGGTGACGTAATCTTCGCTTGTTCTCTCCGGGCGGGGAATGGGGAAGTTGACTGGTGCCATCATTGGACCGATGACGTCTGTGCAGAGCCAGTTGGGCTTCAGGACAATGATGGGATCAGAAGCCCTCGGACAGCTGAAGATGGCCTGCAAATACAAAGGTTGCATATTGAGTGAGTCTATGTGGGCTTTTACTTTACGCGTCATAGACATCAAAATATAACACACAAATAAAGTCGATCCCATGCCTTTTAGAAAAGTAGGTCGGAGCATACTGGTCAATAATATACCGTAAAATGATTGGAGCCATAACGGGATTTCTTATTGCGCATAAAATTCTTTCTCCAGGATCAAGATAACAGGGTCAGCATCTAATCATTTAGAATCAATCATTCGAAATGGCACAAAATATATATTTCATTCTTTAGTTTTAAGATAACATGATCATTATCTTATCATAAGCGTGTTTCTTTGTTTATGTATTCCCACGGTAAAAAACCAAAATACATAGAATAATACAGAAGTAAATAAGTAAGACAACATACCTCCCCCAGATGATCCAAAAATTTTGTAGACTTCAGGAGGAAGTCCTCCTCCACATGTGGGTCGATCTCTTTGACTGCTTCCACGTAGCCTGGCCACCTCAGTACCGGGCACTTCGGGCTGCACTTGTTCTGGCACCAGCTGGACAGCTGCTTGGTGATTTCGGCGCACAGTTTGGGCATCTGGCGCTGGTGCTGTGCAATTTGTAAATAGAAATCGAAATCAGTGGTTGGTGTTCATTGATTACAAATTTCGCTTATATGTTTGATCTGCTCCAGTCTTATTTGCCAATGTACTGTCCGTATAATCTAGATCTGCTTTTACCTCTATCATGACCATCCTCATTCTGTTCAGCAGTCTCTTGAGTCGGTCCATGTCAGCTGTTCGGGTCTCCTTACAGTTCATCAGGAAGACTTCGTCCGAGATACGAATGTGATCTTTGAACTCTGACGTCATCAGCTGCAGAAGATGAGCGGCTTTGCGTTGTCCTGAACGTTGATATGAACATGAAACACACATGAGGATATAAAAGCCTAATTAGGTCAATTCCTGTTATTATAATATAGCCCATAGCAACGTTTTACCTTTAACTTTGGTTACTGTCATTTCGTTCAAAACTTTTGCTCCGAAAATTCCTCGCACCCTTGCAGACTCATATGATCATATCTTACCTCTCTCTGGTGACACTTTGTCTGCATGGCTGCCCACTAAGATGACGTCGGGCTGCCGGTTTGGGTTGCAGGACTTGATGAAACTCAGCCACCAGTGGACCTGGGTGAAACATGCAATTGTAAGGATTCTTTTCGACTAAACACAATCAAAACTTCCATTTGAAGTCATCTGCTGGGACAACAAGGGTCCATGCAAATGTAAGAGAAACGAAAACACTGAATTGACGA
>NC_049984.1:388399-411549 GCF_000003815.2 Branchiostoma floridae
CTGTCGTCCATGATGTTGTACAGCACAATGAAGACGGTGTTCTCTGCATCCATGAACATACTGTGGGTTACCGCGTACTCCGCCTGCCCAGCAAAATCCCACAGGCTGACCTCCCCCACCCCTGGAATATGGAACGTCCCAACATCCACCCCTGGGGTGGGGTCGTGAGGTTCCTCCTGTGATGATGACTTCTTCAGTCCTTGGAGCAGTGCAGCCACGCGGCCCTGTTGGACAGGAGTTACTCGTTAAGTTTTGATATGATGACATTAATGAAATGTGTGGTCCATCATTCTGGGGAGTCTATAACCTAATCTCCAAGCACATCTATCGGGGGCAAAGACGGTGGTATCTAAGGGCTAAATAGTATCCGGGGGCATTTGGACACTGTTAAGTCTTTACATACTGTCTTTCCCCCCGATAGATCTGCTTCCAGATTATCTTTAACGTACTTTATTCCTTTGTGTACAGAAACGAAGTTGGAAGGATTTGGGGAACAAGTGACGTTCTTACTTACCCTTTGAAGACTTTCCTTAAGTGTGGACTTCCCAGTTTCCGCCATCCCAAACACGAACACCTTACACCTGTTGACCTTCACTCCGCCAGACTTCTGCAGCAACTCGTGGTACGACTTCTCTTGTATCACTTCCTTTTCCCGGTTCTAGTTTGTGGTAAAATATTGCTGACGTAATGATGGTGTTACTTCATAAATCACCATTTTTGTAAATTAAGCAATGCCAACATGTGTGAAGTGTAAACAATGATTTTTTTCAACGTAAAAGCAATTAATTTGATAACATTTTACAACCATGAGTCACAATGTGTTCATAGCTATACTAATAAAGTTCAAATACTACTGCGCATACGTCATGAATAAATGAGAATGTCGTTCACCTTTAGGACACGGCGAGTCCTCCGGTCTTCTGCTGCATCAGCTGGTGTCCGTCCGACCTGTACAGGGAGACATCAGAAATGTGTTACTCTCTCTGTGCAACCTAGCAATGTATAACGAGGACAACAATGCCTGCCTGGATTTATGAAATATCTTAAACTTCTCTCCTCTTGTCTTTAGTGTTGACCGCTGTTTAAAGCGACACTCTCCCCCATTCTTCCTTCGAGACTGACAACAAGTAGGAGAGTTTCAGCCCGAAAGTGAAGTTTGAGTACATCAAATCAATACAATATCAGTATCAAGTTAACATCCATATAATCTGCAGGGGCACATTTGTATCACCTTAGTCCGTGCCATCACGTCTGCCCCGTGCCGAATCAGAAGCTCACAAGTCCCGGTGTGGCCCCCAGCAGCAGCCCGATGCAGGGGTGTTTCCTGCAGCTGTACAGGGAGGAAGGTCAGGGTCAGTAGTGGCGGGTTCAACACGGCAGCGGTTATCACGTGAATGAGAAGCAGTTCTAGATACTCACTACAGCTCCTGAAACACCTTCATTTATGACATATATACCTTTGGTTCTAAATAGCTACCTTAGAACTGTTACTTTAGTTGTTTTTAAATATGCTGTACTTTTTGTGTGCTTGTCGTATTGTCTGGATCTCTGTGTGCCGCCATCAGCATTGGCTGCCGTTATTGTATCGTCTCACCTTTAATACATACAAGTAAAATTTGAATACAACAAGTCAATACAATATCAGTATCAAGTTAACATCCATGTAATCCCTATGGGCACATTTGTATCACCTTAGTGTAAATCAACATCATGTACTACACTCCTGCCATAGACCGGCAATAGGCAATATAATTGACCAAAGTTACGTTTATAAACACATAAGATGTAGGGTCCATATGAAGGTGTGTATCACCTCATCCCGTGCCATCACGTCTGCCCCGTGACGAATCAGAAGCTCACAAGTCCCGGTGTGGCCCATGAGAGCAGCCCGATGCAGGGGTGTAGACTGGAGCTGCACAGGGGGAAGGTCAGGGTCAGTAGTGGGTTCAACACGGACAGGAGTCATCACGTGGATTAGGAGCAGTTCTAGATACTCACTACAGCTCCTGAAACGTCTTGATTTATGACATATATACACTTGGTTCTATATAGCTACCTTAGAACTGTTACTTTAGTTGTTTTTAAATATGCTGTACTTTTTGTGTGCTTGTCGTATTGTCTGGACCTCTGTGTGCCGCCATCAGCATTGGCTGCCGTTATTGTATCGTCTCACCTTTAACCCTATTCAGGCCGGGGTGGGGGGGGGGGGCGCTTTTGAGGCCTGCGCTAACTTTGATGCCCTATAACGCCAGAACGGCTTACGCTAGAGCCACCAAATTTAGTGAGTTGTCCTAAAATATTGTTGGCAACAATTTTACGAAGTTTGACTAATTTTTCATTTTTTCTTGTTGCCATGGCAACCGTTTGTTGACAGGCAGTTTTGCCAAAAATCACTATTTTTGGTTGTAACAATGTATTTTTCACATTTGTTTGCTGTATTACTGTGATTTTGTTACATAAATAAAACCTTATATTATTTAGCATATCTTTCATAATTATATATGCATAAATTATGCTAAATTATCCTACGGCTTTTCGTTTTAGAGATATAGGACTTAGAAGTGGAGGGCCTCAAAAGCCCCCCCCCCCCGTCCAGGGATGACCAAAAAAGCCCGGTCTGAATAGGGTTAATACATACAAGTAAAGTTTGAATACAACAAGTCAATACAATATCAGTATCAAGTTAACATCCATGTAATCCCTAGGGGCACATTTGTATTACCTTAGCGTAAATCGACAGCATGTCCTACACTCCAGTATAATTGACCAAAGTTAAGTTTATAAACACATAAGATGTAGGGTCCATATGAAAGTGTGTATCACCCTATCCCGTGCCATCACGTCTGCCCCATGTCGAATCAGAAGCTCACAAGTCCCGGTGCGGCCCCGGCGAGCAGCCTCATGCAAGGGTGTGGACTGCCACTGTACAGGGAGGAAGGTCAGGGTCAGTAGTGGCGGCTTCAACACGGATAACAGTCATCACGTGGACTGATAATCAGCATGAGGTGAACTTTCGTAGATTAACAAAAGGTTTTGGAAGTCTCATTGTAGACCCACCATACCATGTACGTTACGCGCAAAGCATTTAACCGTGTTTCTTATTATCATATGGCATCTCTAGGTACGGCTATGGGTCACTGTTGGTGTACAACCTTCCAAACAGATTTCCCGCTTGGCTATTGTAGAAGTTGGTTTACAGTAGGTTTGGCGATGAAAATTAAAATTCTAATTAAATATTAAATTTCTGTCGGAGATTTGTCACGGCACGAGTACCAAAGAAAGATACGGCAAAACCTTTTACTTTTCAACTTCGTCTTGTGAACATATGAATTGATTGTAGGTAACGTTGTATGCTTATTTTATGTTAACGCAGTAGTGCTGTACAACAAGGTCGTAATTTAGCCGTTGGTTGCTAGTCTCTTATTTTATTATGAATAAACCATTTGATTAATTGATTCATTGATTTAACATAAAGCATGACCGGATTTCAACTGGGAAGAATTGGGAACATTGTCAGGAGTGAAGTAAGAAATCGTTTCCACTTATGTCGTCCCATGTTCAGGCAGGCCAGGAAGGAAGTGCGATTAAATCAGGCTACTTTAACCGCTATTGTGTGATAAATTGAGCAATGCTCAGATGATAATCGCGACCAAATAGTTAGGTTGGGAACAACGAGCCAGACCGTCCGGGTTGAGGTCAGAACACAGTTATTTCTACTTACCTCACCCCTCGCATCCACCTCAGCTTTATGCTCAATCAGCAGCTCCGCCAGCTCAGTCCGCCCGTACCGGCTGGCCACATGGAGGGGTGTCTGGTCAGACTGGATAGAGCAACAGTTGGGGTGATAACCGGCTACAACATGACAATACAGGCGGTATGGTATGGTCACACAAAATAACATATTCTAATAGCTTTTCCTGCAAGAACACATATAGAAGAAACTCTTGTTAGCTAGCTATGTCCCCATGTTGGTAACGGTTCCATCAGTATAGCGACTTCATTCTTACCTTGATTAGATGTTTTAATTGACTAAGTCATCATCGCATTTATCCTTTAAGACAGTGTTAATCATGGCCCGGATCCACAAGATGAGGATGGCACAAAGTGAAGGTAAATCAAGTTCTTACAAAGATAAGGTTTGACTCCCAGTCTGTAACCCTGCATGACAAGATCAGTTTGCTTACCCAGTCCCCCCATCTCCTCTTGACATTGACGTCCACCCCAGCCTCCAGCCCCCTCCTCACAGTCTGCACGTCACCTTCCTCCACAGCCGTGAAGAACGTGTACAGGTCCATCTCCTCAGGGCCTGCTGTGGGTGACATAGTAGTTCAGCAACCTTATAAAGGACAATGTACCTAGTCTATACGTATGGCTAGTGTTTTGAATATAAGTCTATGTGTGTACGCATGTGTGCTCTGTCTATGTGTGTACGCACGTGTGCTCTGTCTATGTGTGTACATATGTGTGCTCTGTGTATGTACGTATGTGTGCTCTGTGTATGTCGGTATATATCATCATTATGTAAGCTTTACACTGGAGTTCCTGAGATTTAAACATTATTCAGTGAATGTGAATAATGACACGTTATGAAGATTACATTATTTTCTGCTAAAATGTACACAATTCTGCCAATGTAGTCAAAAGTATTATATCCTCTTGAGCTAATGGAAAGGAAAGTCTTTTTTCAGCATTCCACGATGTTTTACGGGCCTGAAAGTAGAGTCTGGCGGCGGGCGGTGCTGTCATGTCAACACAACCTGACAGGTCAATATGCTCAGACGAAACTTAAGACCGCCTAGCTTTTCAATAGCGCCCTTAGCGCCGGGTGTTAGATGGGCTATGAAATATCAGGTGTATAACGTGTAAATTCTGGCACCAATGCGTCACTTAATATGGGAACGACCTACTTGTACTCTCATATTTCAAACTTTATACAAAACCAACAAAATGGTGGAATGCATCATAAGTCTACACGTAATACAGTGGAATTGGACTATTGTATATAAACTTAACAATATGACTATAAAACTCTGTTAACTAAGACCAAACTAGCCAGGATCGTGATCAGTCTGATACTTCAAACCACACCTAGCTATAGTTGATCACACAACTATTGCTGGCATACTGTAGTTTGTGTTGTTTACATAATGCACTCGGCCCAAGGGACGGAACAAGAGCTCAACATGGCGGACAGCCCGCCACCAACAAACCCGTACAAACAGGTGCACCAGACCGGAAACCGTGACCTTAGCTTCTGTCACCTGCCTGACGGTCGTCCAAGCGAAGCTGTCACCGTAAACAAGAGGGGAGTACGTCAATAGCTATTCCTCGTACAGTTGGCAGCTCTAGTTTGCACCAAAGAGAAAGTGACTAAGTGACGTTGCTACCTGCTCATAGGTTACCTCATCATGCCATGTCTTTGTTAGTCTGATATTTTGTCTGATAGTTCGAGTAAACCCATACCTTCAGCCATGGTAGATCAGGCAGCTGTTCCAAGGATCCCTGGTGTTGTATGTATCCGCTAACCTGGCCCATAAGATGGTAGAAGCGAAGATCCAAACATTTTGAAATCCGCACACCGAGCAGACAGGCACAAACACAGCACAGGTGCAACAGACGGTACTGGAAACTTGAACCGTCTGTTTTTGTCTTGCAGACACGGGCTGGTGTATTGTAAGGATCCATATCATGTTCTATAGCTACACTGGTGGTTGGGATGTTCTTTCAACGGGATCCGCTAGGGAAAACAAGTGCAGGAAACAGGCAAACGGAACCAGGGTAATGGAACATGTTTAATAGCTTCGAGTGGGTGGGTGATTGATTGAGTGAGTAAGTGAGTGAATGAGAGTTAGTAAATAAGTGGGCGAGGGAATGAGAGAGAGAGAAAGAAAGAGAGAGCGGTTGGTGCAGGGATTACGTTACACACTGGAAACTTGAACCGCCTGTGTTTTTCTTGGGGGCTGCTAAAGTGTACGCGCGATGTATTGTATGAGCCACATTATGTTCTATAGCAACACTGGTGGTGGGGCATCCTTTCATCGGGAGCAGCTATAGTAAACAGGGGCTATTGTTTCGAGCCGTATCATTGTGGCACGTTCAATAATAATTTATGTCACGCTTGAAGAGCAAATTACAGGTGACGAAGCACTACCCGATGTCCTCCGATGTGATGTTCACAGGGTACTCGCTATTAATAGTTCAAACTTTACTTACTTTAGTTTATTGAGGTTGCGACGAGAGCAATGTATTGTGGACACTGGGCAGCAGGCTGATATCATGATCACAAATAAACGCTGGATAAAAACTTATTTGGAGGCAGACATGACTAGCGATAATACTTTCGTGATTCTTCATTTCTTAGAACAACTTTCTGAATAGTACACAGAGCGGACGACATTAGGCAGTGCACGAGGTACAGCAGTACTACTTTTCAGGTAAGTGAATGGGTAAGTGGTAATTGAGTGAAAGAAACAAAGAGCGAGGTACAGGAGAAACAAAAGACGTAAAGCTTTAAAACAGAACCTTGTAACAGACACATACCCTCAGCGTGCATTCATCACCACGAATTAACACAATCTTCAAGCAGATCCTTGGTGGCAGGCAGTATCAATGTAACAATCTCCAACGGTGGAGATCGCCGGACAATTGTTTCGGTACTCCCTACCACCACCACGGATCTGCTTGGAGACTAGAGTTCACAGTGAACAGGTCTACAGCCGCCGCCGCTGGGACACGAGAACCACTGATCAGTTGTACAGAACCAGTCGGTTCTAACATTTTCCATCACGCGGCGGGTCCTACAGACAAGACTTCGGTAACATCCTGATGACTAACAACCCCTGTAACAGATAGGCCTATCACCAAACGTATTGTACTTGTGGTTAGTTTTGTTGACTTAGAGTATTTGTCGGAATCCGGAGAAGAATATTTTTTGTTAGAATCAATAATTAAATCAATATCATTAATGTATGTGTTTTCCCTTTCTGTAAATCCAGCAGCAGTGTTTTAAGCAGTCGCTTCAAAAGTGGCAAAGCAAAGGTTTTATACAACAAGTTTGCTACATTAGTGCAGATATAAGGCCGGAGGCGTCTTAATAGTCCTGCAACATCTTACTGCACATTACACCCACGTGATCGGTGAAACATAAAAGTAGAATCAAGAATGACACCCAATCATCTATAAGAGCTAACCCTTTCCAGAGTATCATCATTAAGCTTTATCTCTAAATCAGGAGAGGAATTTTTTTTATAGTGGACCCCATAAGCTAAGCACCCACGTTGTCTTATGTTGCTTATAAATGGTACTTCTAGCTGCTTATAGATGGTAGCCTCTACCAGGCTTCGTGGGTTGGGTGGTCTAATTGGTCGAATTTGGACAAATAGAGTCACCGTACGCTAGGGGAGTCAGCCGGTCGGGAAGGTCCATTTTTCAAACCACACGTGTGGTTTGGAGAATGTCCCTAATCGGCCGGCTGACTCCCCTAGCGTAGTATTTACTCTATTTGACCAATTTCTACAATTAGACCACCAACCCACGAAGCCTGGTAGAGGCTATATAGATGGTACACATTGCATGCATTCAGTTCATTGAGCAAACATTGTCAGACACACCTGACATACCTGTGTTAGGTAACTTAAGCTATCGAGGCTGGTATCCAGGCTATGTCTGTACAACAAACAGGTGCGGCGCGGTCCGGACACTTTCATCACCAGATATGTTTGTCTTGTCCATAGTTACTGAACTTATCCTTCTCTGTCCCACATGGTCAGTACAATTACTTCGTCCATGTAAAAATGCATATCTGGGAAAATAGAATCTGGATGTTCAAGGACTTTGCAGTCCTATGAAATGTTTCAACATGCAACGTTAGTTAAGATGTGATGACCTTGACCTTATGTGACCTGCCGTGTGTTTATCGTCCCACTTGCAATTGTTTATCAAACCGTAAACTCAGTTTGTAACTCCTGTGTTTAACCTGCTGTTTGAATAAAACTGCAGCCCTGGTGGTCCGAGGAACCGGAGCAAGCTGAAAACTCTATCACTAACCGCCTGGCGCAGTGGTAGGATTCGTGCTTCGTGACCGAGAGGTTGCGGGTTCAAATCCGTCTGCGTGTCACCGATCTTGTGCCCTTGGGAAAGGCACTTTACACGGCTTTCCTCACTATACTCAGGTGAAAATGAGTACCTAGCTTCGGCTACGGCCGTCCCTCGGATAGGACGTTAAATGGAGGTCCCGTGTATGGAGAGAGTCACACCCCATGCACGTTAAAGAACCCCCACACGTGCGATGGTGCGGTGTGAGATGGAACAAACCCTTCTGTCTGGAGTTGGTGATTCACTTCAAATCACCCGGAAGGAGGCCTGGCGAACCTCCATTCCGTATCAGCCACACGGTGATTTACATCAGCGAAAGGGTATGTCACCCCGTGTGGGGCGGCATAACCCCGCCGCGCCGTGAGTAAGCATGTGCGAACATGCACAGGGCTAGCCCTTAGTAATAGCCACTGGCTAGTTGGGCAACCCTGGCTGTTTGTTAACAGCTGAACAAATAAATAAAATAAATGCAGTTTTATTATCTATTTTAGTCTTGTTGCTAAACATTACTTCGTAATTCTTTGACGTGTATAAACGCTGTCCCGCAGAAGTCCGCGACGTAGATAAAGTCACAACCGTCTTATTGTCCACACGTCCACAACATTAAGGTTTAAACAGTGCTTAACATGAATGCGTTATATTGTTATTTGTTTATGAAACAGGTGTAAATTAACGTGTACATTTTGGTATCAACGCGTCACTACGTATGGCGACCACTTAAACAAACTTACCTTTGCAAAAACTAAAATGGCGGAATGCTCCCAAAGTCTACACGTAGTACAATATGATGGTGAAACATTGTATACTTCATATTGTGACTAAAACTCTGTTACCCAGGACCATACTAGCCGGGATAATTTGACCCTATCAGCTCTTGATCAGTCCGAAATTTCAGACCACAGTTGGAGTAGGACCATACCTGTAGCCACCGTGGATCATACAGCTGTCCCCTGTTGCTGTCTGTGGTGGTTAACTTGGCCCTGCAGACGGGACAAGCCAAGAGCGCAACATGGCGGACCCAGACGGTCTGTACTCGCCACAAAAAAAAACCGGTTCAACCAGGTGCACCAAACCGGAAACGGTGACCTTAGCTTCTGTCACCTGCCTTGTAGTTTTCGTTCAAGCGAAGCTGTTATCGCAAGCAAGTTCGGAGTACGTTTTCAGTTGGTAAATCCAGCAAAAGCGTTTTAAGCAGTTAATTCAAAACAAGTCAGTAAAGAAAATTCAGATCTCTTTGGCTGTGATTGGATTGTCATGTACACTTTGTCATATTGGCTTGTTGACTGCAATCTAACAGTTACAAATTCTTCGGTCTGTTCCGACAACGCCATTATCATGAGGGAGATATAAAAGGGACTTATGCCATGCTTAAACAAATGAAGCGTCAACAAATAAGCAATAATTTCTTGCAGATCACATTTGAGCTACGTCAGTCATCTCTGCGAAATTATAGGCCTTAAAAGATGAAGGGAGGGGCATAAAATGCCGTCTTTAAGAGAATACCCCAATGAAACTACATTCAGCACCTACATTTACAGTCAACGTGTGCATATGTATGTAATCTTATGTAGTAAAGGACAACAAGAGACCCGAATATATGAATCTGGGTTGGGATTCGGAGAAGAATATTATTAGAATCAATTGATTTAATTAATCAATATCATTAATGTACGTCTTTCCCCTCTCTGTAAATTCAGCAGCAGTGTTTTAAGCAGTCGCTTCAAAAGTGGTAAAACAAAGGTTTATACAACAAGTTTGCCACATTATTGAAGATACAAGGACGCAGGCGTCTTGATAGTCCTGCAGCATCTTACTGCACATTACACCCACGTGATCGGTGAAACTTGAAAGTAGAATCAAGAATGACACCCAATTATCTAAAAGAGCTAACCCTTTCCAGAGTATCATCATTAATCTTTATCTCTAAGTCAGGAGAGGAATTTTTTTTATAGTGGACCCCATAAGCTAAGCATCCACGTTGTCTTATGTTGCTTATAAATGGTACTTCTAGCTGCTTATAGATGGTAGCCTCTACCAGGCTTCGTGGTTTGGTGGTCTAATTGTCGACATTGGACAAATAGAGTCACCGTACGCTAGGGGAGTCAGCCGGTCGGGAAGGTCCATTTTTCAAACCACACAGTGTGGTTTGGAGAATGTCCCTAATCGGCCGGCTGACTCCCCTAGCGTAGTATTTACTCTATTTGACCAATTTCTACAATTAGACCACCAAACCACGAAGCCTGGTAGAGGCTATATAGATGGTACACATTGCATGCATTCAGTTCATTGAGCAAACATTGTCAGACACACCTGACATACCTGTGTTAGGTAACTCAAGCTAACGAGGCTGGCATCCGGGCTATGTCTGTACAACAAACAGGTGCGGCGCAGTCCGGACTCTTTCATCACCAGATATGCTTGTCTTGTCCATAGTTACTGAACTTATCCTTCTCTGTCCCAAAAAGTCAGTAACGTTACAATTACCTCGTCCATGTATCACCGTCGGTGAAAAATGCATATCTGGGAAAATAGAATCTGGATGTTCAAGGACTGAAATGGCGTGATTTTGGTGCAAATTGTGTTTTCGTCCGCGGCTTACTTCCGGGATATTCCTACGCCTGAATGTAAACAGGCCCGTGACCTAGATTAACCTCTGAAGCGCTGTGTTAAGCCAAGTTGCAATGATTTAAAAAAATGTAGTACTAGAATTTTCTTAATAATTGGCTGGATTACTCTCTAGGTTTTCCTCTTTCTGACAGTATCAGCCGTGTTTGCCGGAAAAATCTTCTTCATGTGTTTTTTTCAATGCCAAAATGCCCGATTTTGTCCGTTATTTTTAAAATGAAAATATTGTTTTGTCCCTCTAATTTTTTTAAACTAGAGAAGTTGAAGGTTCAAAACTTAGTTGGTCTTGTAGCTGAAGAAATATCCTCTCACCCCATATACAGTTATTTTTCTTCAGGATAATTCCCTGGTAGAGCTGGCCGCTAGACTTGAGGGTGTGCCGCCTCCATTTGAAACCCCAAATAAACTGGGTGTACCCCCTTTAGATGTCACGACCTTGACCTTATGTGACCTGCCATGTGTTTATCGTCCCACTTGTTCATCAAACCGTAAACTCAGTTTGTAACTCCTGTGTTTAACCTGCTGTTTGAGTAAAACTGCAGCCCTGGTGGTCAGAGGAACCGGAGCAAGCTGAAAACTCTATCACTAGATAGACGTTTACCCCCTATTTAGTGCAGTTGTATTATCTATTTTAGTCTTGTTGCTAAACATTACACGACCTTCCTCACGTCACCCAGGTGTAAAAATGGGTACCTTCTGTCTGTACCGTGTATGTGGCACTGTTAATATAAGTTACAAACTTGAGTGCAGTGCCACATCGTCCTCGTCTGTCCAAAAGCAAAATAGAAAAAAAACATTACTTCGTAATTCTTTGACGTGTATAAACGCTGTCCCGAAGTCCGCGACGTAGATAAAGTAGCAACCGTCTTATTGTCCACAAGTCCACAACATTAAGGTTTAAACAGTGTTTAACACGAATGCGTTATATTGTTATTTGTTTATGAAACAGGTGTAAATTAACGTGTACATTCTGGTATCCACGCGTCACTACGTATGGCGACCACTAACTTGTACACTTAAACAAACTTACCTTTGCAAAAAATAAAATGGCGGAATGCGCCAAAAGTCTACACGTAATACAATATGATGGTGAAACATTGTGTACTTCAAAATGTGACTAAAACTCTGTTACCCAGGACCATACTAGCCAGGATAATTTGACCCTATCAGCTCTTGATCAGTCTGAAATTTCAGACCACAGTTGGAGTAAGATCATACCTGCAGCCACCGTGGATCATACAGCTGTCCTCTATTACTGTCTGTGGTGGTTAACTCGGCCCTAGAGACGGGACAAGCCAAGAACCCAACATGGCGGACCCAGTCTGTACCTGCCACCAGGTAAATAGGTACACACAGGTGCACCAAACCGGAAACGGTGACCTTAGCTTCTGTCACCTGCCTTAGGATTGTCGTTCAAGCAAAACTGTTATCGCAAACAAGTGCGGGGTATGTCAACAGGTACGCCTCGCTCAACTGGCAGCCCCATTTTTCATCAAACAAAAAGTGACTAAGGAAATTACACAGTGACATATATGAAAGGCGAAGTATTGTTACTATTTGGTATGTATCAACATACGTAAAGTCTGTGACTGTGTCAGTCGTATGTTTTGTGCAATAGTTCGAGTAAACCCATACCTGCGGACAGTTGTTTTTAGGTCTTGTTGTATCAGCTAACTTGGCCCATAAGACGGAAAAAGACAAGATCTCAACATTTTGGGATCCTCCAAGCGAGCAAACAGGTCAAGTAACAACACAAGACTATAACTGATTAGAGGGAACACGTGGTGTATTGTAAGGAGACGTATCATGTTTCACAACAACACTGGTGGTGGGGACGTCCATTCGACGGGAGCTGCTCGGTAAAAAAAGGTGCTTGATAGGGACCGTGTCAACATGGCATGTTCAATAGTGTTGCCGCGCTTGAATAGCAAACTACAAGACTTTCAGGCATTTAAATTCTATTCTTTCGCTGGACAAAAAATCTGGAGACAGACATGACTAGTGATAATACTTTAAGTGATTCTTCTTTCCTTATGAGAACAGACTTATGAATAGTAAATTACATATTATACTGGTTTATTGCATAATACAAGTAGTCCAGAAATGTCAGCCGAGGCTGAATTGTTTCGGACTTTACAACCATTTTAAAAGTATAACATTTCAAGGGCCATCGTAATAAATTTACATAACAATTATTGCGGTTAAAAATCGTTAAAATTGACAAGGAATCTTTAAAATCTATCATATAACATAATATATCAACATTGAAATCAACAACAAGATATTCGTGTTAACGGTCACAATTCCTTATTCAATACAGTGGTAATGCAGGGTATCGGACTGTTGCGGTAGCGCTCAGTTCGTGTGTATATAGTGTTCAGTTTGTGGCTAGTCCGCGTTAGTCGCCCACTGGCTTCACCCCGGGATTGGGGAAGGCAGTCTCTGAAAGCCGAGTTCAGAAGATTCAGTTCGAAATTCTTGCAAAGATGTTCCCTCCTGGATTCAAGGGTGGGTAGTCCGAGTTGAGTGAGGGCTTCTGAGTAGTGAGTGTACTTCTTACCCAGAATGATGCGGCAAGCACGGCGTTGAATGGTCTCTAGACGAGATGACTGGTTTTTAGTAAGTCCAGGATTCCAAACTGGGACAGCATACTCACAGATGGGGCGCACGTAGCAAGTGTAGATGGTGACTAGGTCAAGGTCGGGAACTCTGAACATCTTCAACCGCCTTAGGATGAATAGGCGTTTGCCGCTTTGTTTAACCATGTGGGTAACATGACTGTCCCACTTCAAGTTACTTTGCAACCACACTCCCAATAATCTTGCTACAGTTACTTCCTGGAGAGTGTGGCCGACTAGTTGGAGTGAAGGGAGAGGGGGGGTGTTCGTCTGAAGAAAAAATGCATCACTTTGCATTTCTTTGGGTGCAATTGCATATGACTTTTACTTGTCCATACGTCAAGGGCATCTAGGTCTTGTTGCAGGTTTGATTGCTGTCTAATCTGTTTACTTTCCATCATATTCAGATCATCCACAAATTTCCAGTGGTCTGATTGTGTGTCGCTCGCTGCACTGTTGATGACAGCGACGAAGACTATAGGCGCGAGGACGGTGCCTTGGGGCAGGCCACATGTCAGTGTCCTCCATTCTGACAATGAGCCCTTGTAGGCTTTCTCCCAGTCAGGAAGTCACTCAGCCATGGAAGAAGAGAAGGTCGGCAGCCCAGTTCTATCAGACTCAAGATCGCGGTTGTATACATGTGCTGCTTGAAAGGTGAGTGAGTGAATGAGCAAGTGGTTAAATTTGTGAGAGAGAGAAGAGAGGGAGAGAGCGATTGGTGCCGGAGAAACAAAAGACCGTAAGCTTTAAAAAAATCAGAACCTTATGACAAACACCCGTGTGCTTCCGATGTATACTCATCACCACGGGTTAACATAATCTCCAAGCAGATCCTTGGTGGCAGACAGTGTACATGTACAGAAACAACTTCCTGCTATGGCAAATGGAGCTCGCCTGGAGACTGTTTCGGTACTACCACCAATAATCTACTTAGAGACTATAGTATTATCGTTTCCAGAGTATCATCATTAATCTTCATCTCTAAAGATTAATCAGAAGAGCCTATAAGCATCCACTTTGTCTTATGTTGCTTATAAATGGTTCTTCTAGCTGCTTATAAATGGTACCCATGACCTAACGAGCAATTCCATTTATTGAGCAAACATTGTCAGACACTCGTGACATGCCCGTACTAGCTAACTCAAGCTAACGAGGCTGGTATCCAGGCTATGTCTGTACAACAAACAGGTGCGGCGCAATCCGGACACTTTCATCACCAGATATGCTTGTCTTGTCCTACCTGTCAGGTAGTTTGGCGACAATATCAAAACAATATCAATATATATATATATATATATATATATATATATATATATATATATATCAGAGTCTGTCTGGCTCAAAGCAACAGAAAATAAGACAGATGACTCATAAATTTCTGGCTCGTTTTGGAAAAGTCTATTGTTAGGTACAACTTTACATGCCATTTTCCTTTGTGGGTCTGATCAATTCCAAATATTACACTTTATATAATTTATATAATTTACCACATCTGATAGAGCGGTTGCACGCCCATCAAATTTCAAATTGCTACGTTTTTTTTTTTTGGCTTCAAGACCTCTAAGTTTTCATGAAGGGGCGGGTCTCCCAAAGTGTTCAAACACGCTATGTTATGTACTGAGCAAAGCTTATTTCAAACCATGCGGAATCGTCAGTATATTACGTTTCTATAAAGAAATAAAGGTTTGGACTGGTTTTAGCTTTGGGTTCAGTGTCTCTTGTTCACAGCATTTTGCCATACTATCTGTAACAGTATGCAACTGAATAACACACGAATCCAATAAAAGGATAATCTTTAATGGTCCAGTGCAAAAGCGCAAAGTGTCTCCTGACTCTTGTTGTGGAAACACGGAAATGTACAAATTGACTTTAAGAAATACATACGTCCTCACCATGATTTCATTGCAATGTTTTTTTCTGTTGCCTGGATTCTTTATACAAATATTACTGTGTATTTTATCAACATCATCATATTCATAATTTAGTCACCAGGACCAAGTCTACCCTCTCCCTCACGTAATCACATTGTAAGAAAATCATTACATCGAAAAATAATAAACATAATTACATTGTAAAAATAATATGATTCATATCTACATTTCAGCATAATTATATTGTGAAAACTAATAAATGTTATATTAATATTACACCTTAATTTTTGATAAATTGAAAAATAGCTTGCCCAAAGATTCCTGTGCTGGGAGGAATGACTGGGATTGTAGCAGAGCGAATGTTTTCTTTCTGTTCTCTGAAAAAGAAACGTTTAAATATGACCTTGATTTGACGAGTTAATTCTGCCACTTTTGTCTCACACATCTGTATTAATTCTGGCCGTATGCATCATTCACATGATATCATGTTGCTGTGCCCTTATTCTGTAACCGATGCTGCTTCGTAAATGATATGAACAACGATTCTAGAAAGCCGTTCTCCCCATTATAGGTGTACAATCAGTTAACATGGCTGATAAATCCACTAGCTAGCGGAATGTGAAAGACATTGATACATTTAGATAACGTCGTTAATGAGTTTGCACTCTTCACGTTACTTCTGTTCTTATTGTTTCGTTTTTTAAAATTTGTTCCTTAACCTTTGCTCTAGTTATTCATTAAAACCTTGAGATTTCAAAGAATCGGAATATTTTGCGAAAGGAAAATGGAAGGGACTTGGCATATCCACTTCCCTCTCTCAACTTGGCTTTTATTGTTTAGTAGAACAAAATCAATGTAGGGGGAAAATGGTTTGTTGCCCTTCACTGCGACACGCCTCTCTGAAAAGAGCCTGCTCAGTCCTGTGTGTACGCCATCCAGTAGGTCTTCTCCTGCTGACCCAGCAGTGACGGTGTCTGCGGCAGCTCCTTCTTCACGTGGTCGTACACGTAGTCGCGGAGGAGGTTCAGGCTCACCGCCCCTGTGTCTCTGGCGCTGCGCTGGAAGGATAGACAGTACGAGCAGTTGTCACGATCACAGTTGCCGCCCTGTAGGCCGCTGATGATGTACTTGGTGAAGACGCTGTACTTTTCCTTCCTCTTCCAGGACTTCTGTGTGGTTCTGCTGGAAGCCCAAAGCACGGAACCTTCTGGAAGCTGGTCATCTTCGTACTCTGCCTGTGGTGGTTCTGGGATGACCTTGTCGTCGGCAGGAACTTCTTCCTCTCCCTCTTCCTCCCCTGTTTCTCCACTGCTAGAGCTGCTCGCTTGTGGTCCCCCCTTCATGGTGTACACCTGAACGGAGGAGGAGTAGCAAGCATCTAAGATGAAGAGTGACATAGTCGCGCCACTTCCCTTTAAGATGTCTCGAAGTTCCCCGGACCAGACTGAGTGCCGGAAACCGAGGCGCTGTTCTCCTCCGTGGCCGCTGTGGTAGTAGATGAAGAACGACTCCTGGCTTTCTGAACTGCCTGAATCTTTGCTGCTACTTCTGATACTGCGGCTTCAACATCCGTGATGTCTGCATGTAGCAGTAGCTTGACATTCTGCATCCTAGGAAACAAAGACTTCTTCCTTGACAATGCGAATTTCAAGTCTGCCAAAAAATTCTATAACCCAGGCCAACCCACACAGCAACTACGCCATTGCAGTCCATGCATGTAGGTACACAATGTGAGCAAAGCAAAGCCATAATAAAACAAATTTCAGCATCACCAGTAAGATATTTAGCAACATTTGTTTCATTGAGATTATCCTGTAAGCATAGTCTTGAGCTTACCTCACACCACAGATGCTGGGATCGGTGATGACCTCTGTGAAGCCCCTGGCATCATCCTCAAACCCCTTCTGGCCGACAGCGATGACAAACGTGTTGTACCCTGCAACATTATGATAGATCATACTCATCATAGTCAGCAACAGAAACAAAGAATTTTTTACATCTGTTGAAAGGGAACTGTCAGTGTACTTATTCGTAGAAATGTAACCAATCAACCAAAAATATACGCAGATCTTAAACCAAGAATGATGTTAAACCATATTATTGAAGAGTTGGTAAACTATCTATATGACAAAAAAAGCTGGATACATGTCTGATATGAAAATATATTCCGTTACCTGCTCTATTAAGCAGTTGTAGTAACCACACGTATACAATATATATAGACACATTACATACAATACAGTGTGTGTGAGACGCTTAGGGTGTTAAGTCAGTTCAGTTCGTCCTCGTAATACAAGGTTCCACTAATGATATCGCTAATAGTGACATTACAGTGTCAACAATAAGTGCAGAATCAAAGCCATGTAGTTTCCATGTAAACGTTGATAAGTGCCGTACCTAGGCCTGTTGTTTCAGTGCGATGCTTGGGGCAGTGGAGCGCCTCGGTCTGACTCTTCATGCAGGCAGCGCACAACATGAAGGAACATCCACAGGACAGGGGGATGGGGCCTGCAAGGGAACAAAATCACTGTAAATTTGATTGGACCTGTGATACTGTCCCTACGTACTGACATTGTACTGTTGTTACTATTACAAATTTGGTGCAAATAAGACAAAAAATAGGTACATGTTCTGTCATCGTTTTCTGACCAGTAGAAAAATGTCATTATTGACTTTTCCCGTCTGCTACGAAAAATTTATCACTTTTTAAAAACTTATACTCACATGGCTTACATTCCAAGCAGAATGTACACAGGTTGGGAAATACAATGTCAAAGCTTTCCTGGCCCACAAAAGCCGTAAACACTTGACGAGCATCTTCCTCCTTAGTTCCCATAGTGCCCAGCAGCGCGCGTGCGCGATCCTGGGGCGTGCTGTTGGCCCTGATGACGTCACACTCCTCCACAGTAAGGATGTCACGTGCCTGCAGGTGATCCAGGATTGGCTCCACGTGCCGCAAGGCCTGGACCAGCTCTGGGCGGTTCCTGGTGAGCGGGGTCTCCTCACACAGCAGGTCACTGACCTGTTCCGTGAACCCGAGGGTGGGATGGAGGATTGTACCGCCCTCCCCTGCTGCCTTGCTGATCTCTTCCTTGTCATAGGAGTAGAATTCCTCCCTGTGTTCCTTCAGTGCACGAGCGCTGAGCACCTTCTCTACTGTGCCTGTTCCTGGGCTGCACTTATCCAGCACATCAGCGATGATGTTCTCCAGCTGCTGCAGCATCTTGCTACACTGCACCTTGTCACCCTGCGCACTCCGGACACAGATGTTGACTGCACGGCCGTCCGAGAGTTTGATCAGACCTTCCACATTCCTGTCCACACACTTGGCGCCATCTCTCCACAGCATCGGGCGATTCTCCAGCTCCCTCATCAGGCGGATTTGCACTCGGGGGAAGAACCCGGAGGAGAACATGTCAGTTGAGCCGGCACACTGGACTTGTTTCCCAAAGTAGACCACCTTTGGCTCGGGTGTTGGTTGCCACTTGTCAGGAGGCATGGTTTGTGTCAGCAGCCCTGGGAAGATGAAGGTCAATTCGTCATAGGAGTGGCAGAGCTGGAACTCTTGCAACAGGGTGATGAGGAGATCCACGTCAGCAACGTCTTGGAAGACGCGCTGGATCTCGGCCTTGGTGACGTAGTCTTCGCTTGTTCTCTCTGGGCGGGGAATGGGGAAGTTGTCTGGTGCCATCATTGGGCCGATGACGTCAGTGCAGAGCCAGTTGGGCTTCATGACAATGATGGGATCAGAAGCACCCGGACTGTTGAAGATAGTCTGACTACTCGGACTGTTGAAGATGACCTGTAACAGAAATATGGTGTATAAAGGGGCACACCCCAGTTTATTTGGGGTTTCAATTGGAGGCGGCACACCCTAAAGTCTAGCGACCAGCTCTATCAGGGAATTGTCCTGAAGCAAAATAACTGTATATATGGCGAAAGGGTATTCCTTTAGCTACAAGACCAACTGAGTTTCGATCCTTCAACTTCTCTAATTTTTAAGAATTAGAGGGACAAAACATTATTTTCATGTAAAAAGTAATGCAAAGAATCGGGCATTTTGGCATTGAAAGAAAAACATAAAGAAGATTTTTCAGGCAAACACGACTGATACTGTCAGAAAGAGGAAAGCCTAACGAGTAATCCAGCCAATTATAAAGAAAATTCTAGTACTACAGTTTTTTTAATCATCCACTGCGCGCGGCATTACAAATGCGCTTCAGAGGTCAATCTAGGTCACGGGCCTGTTTACATTCAGGCGTAGGAATATCCCGGAAGTAAGGCGCGGACCAAAACACAATTTGCACCAAAACCACACCGTTTCCTACGCTTTTCAGCCATGTAACCGTTTAATGTCATTTCGCAGGAAATAATGAGAAATGTCAACTCAAACATGGACCCTCGGAAGCCTTTCGTCACTTTTTGGTCGCGCACTGGGGTGTGCACCGATAACTTGGTCACAACCGCCTTCATAGCCATGGATGTATTACATTTTAAGTCAAGGGGATTAGACAATAGACATTGCAATATCGGAAAAACTTTGGGTTCCATAGGTGTAGTTTTGGCAAGTACGTCGCAGTATCTGTATCTGTATCTATATAGCCGGTATGACCGCCCTTCGGCTTAACACACCAGCTTCGCAGACATGCGGCGCGGCAGCAGTTGGTTAAATTACACTGAGCGACCCGTCAAACCTATCTTTGGCAACGGTAGTTGTGGGGAAAAAGGGAAATTTTTAACACATCCATACTAGGTTGGTAACTAGATGGCATGCCTGTGGTGTTTTGAATACACATTTAAACTGAACTGAGTGCTTTTTTCTCACTGTCACTAATAATGGTGCTCCCTACCTTTAGAGTGGCTACCCCAACAATGAGTTATCCGAACCAAATTACTAATACATATACATATACTATACTAGTACATCTGCATCTACATCTACATCTACTTCTACATATACATATACATATACATATACATATACATATACATATACATATACATATACATATACATGTAAAATGCTTCGATGATTCGAGGGATCTCCTACCTCCCCCAGATGGTCCAGAAATTTGGTAGACTTCAGGAGGAAGTCCTCCTCCACATGTGGGTCGATCTCCTTGACAGCATCCACGTAGCCTGGCCACCTCAGTACAGGACACTTCGGGCTGCACTTATTCTGGCACCAGCTGGGCAGCTTCTTGGTGATTTCGGCGCACAGTTTGGGCATCTGTTGCTGGTGCTGTGTAATTTGTAAACGGAAATCAGTGATTGCGGTCAATAATTGCAAATTACATCAATGCATTGTACCCTATCCCGGGCTACATTTTTATCACGCATATACTTACTTCTAACATGGCCTTCTTCATCGTGGCCAGCAGTTTCTTGAGCCGGTCCATGTCAGCTGTTCGGGTCTCCTTACAGTTCATCAGGAAGACTTCGTCTGAGATGCGGAGGTGATCTTTGAACTCTGACGTCATCAGCTGCAGAAGATGAGCGGCTTGCAGTTGTCCTAAACGTTATTATAAAAGGTAACATGTGTGAGGCTATCAATGCATTCATGTTACTTGTTGCAAGCCCTTTATTTCTGGTTACTGTCCATTCTTTTAGAAAAATTAGTTACAGACTTATTTACCTCTGTCTCGTGACACTTTGTCCGCATGGCTGGCCACTAAGATGACGTCAGGCTGCCGGTTTGGGTTGCAGGACTTGATGAAACTCAGCCACCAGTGGACCTGGAGCCGATTATTCAACAAGAAATATGGTTAACGTTGCCTAGACGTGTTTTGGACATTTGACATGAGAATTTTTCGAACATATTCCGGTAGATTGGTCTTGAAGGTCGTCAGTAATAATAATAATAATAATAATAATCATCTGGTGTATTTTGCCAGCCAGTAGGGTTAGGGTTAAAAGTATGCTTTACGATGTAAGGTGCGGAACATGAAACATGATTTCTTACTTGAAACACAGAAGGAATTGAAAATGTGCTTTGACTTTAGACCGTAATGTGAATTATAGAATCAACACTGCCGTTTGAAAATAATTTGCTGGGCCAATATATGTCCATAAGTAACAGAAAATGTAACAGTAAAAGAAACATTGAAAAAAGTAACAGAAAATGAAACATTGAAATGATGTTGAACATAAATGAAAAATCAGTTACCTGTCGTTCTTGTTCCTCGCTGTCGTCCATGATGTTGTACAGCACAATGAAGACGGTGTTCTCTGCGTCCATGAACATACTGTGGGTTACCGCGTACTCCGCCTGCCCAGCAAAATCCCACAGGCTGACCTCCCCCACCCCGGGGATATGAAACGTCCCAACATCCACCCCTGGGGTGGGGTCGTGAGGCTCCTCGGCTGACGACGACTTCTTCAGTCCTTGGAGCAGTGCAGCCACGCGGCCCTGTTGGACAGGAGTAACTCGTTAAGTTTTGATATGATGACATTAATGAAATGTGTGGTCCATCATTCTGGGGAGTCTATAACCTAATCTCCAAGCACATCTATCGGTGGTATCTTAGTGCTAAACAGTATCCGGGAGCATTTGGACACTTTACATACTGTCTTCCCCCTGATAGATCTGCTTCCAGATTATCTTTAACGTACTTTATTCCTTTGTGTACAGAAACGAAGTTGGAAGGATTTGGGGAACAAGTGACGTTCTTACTTACCCTTTGAAGACTTGCCTTAAGTGTGGACTTCCCAGTTTCCGCCATCCCAAACACGAACACCTTACACCTGTTGACCTTCACCCCGCCAGACTTCTGCAGCAACTCGTGGTACGACTTCTCTTGTATCACTTCCTTTTCCCGGTTCTAGTTTGTGGTAAAATATTGCTGACGTAATGATGGTGTTACTTCATAAATCACCATTTTTGTAAATTAAGCAATGCCAACATGTGTGAAGTGTAAACAATGATTTTTTCAACGTAAAAGCAATTAATTTGATAACATTTTACAACCATGAGTCACAATGTGTTCATAGCTATACTAATAAAGTTCAAATACTACTGAGCATACGTCATGAATAAATGAGAATGTCGTTCACCTTTAGGACACGGCGAGTCCTCCGGTCCTGTGCTTTATCAGCTGGTGTCTTTCCGGACTGTACAGGGAACATCAGAAATGTGTTACTCTCTCTGTGCAACCTAACGATGTATAACGAGGACAACAATGCCTGCCTGGATTTATGAAATATCTTAAACTTCTCTCCTCTTGTCTTTAGTGTTGACGGCTGTTTCAAGCGACACTCTACCCCATTCTTCCTTCGAGACTGACAACATATAGGAGAGTTACAGCCCGAAAGTGAAGTTTGAGTACATTAAGTCAATACAATATTAGTATCGAGTTAACATCCACATAATCTGCAGGGGCACATTTGTATCACCTTAGTCCGTGCCGTCACGTCTGCCCCATGCCGAATCAGAAGCTCACAAGTCCCGGTGTCGCCCCGGACAGCAGCCCAATGCAGGGGTGTGGACTGCCACTGTACAGGGAGGAAGGTCAGGGTCAGTAGTGGCGGGTTCAACACGGACAACAGTCATCACGTGGATAAGAAGCAGTTCTAGATACTCACTACAGCTCCTGAAACGCCTTGATTTATGACATATACACTTGGTTCTATATAGCTACCTTAGAACTGTTAATTTAGTTGTTTTTAAATATGCTGTACTTTTTGTGTGCTTGTCGTATTGTCTGGATCTCTGTGTGCCGCCATCAGCATTGGCTGCCGTTATTGTATCGTCTCACCTTTAATACATACAAGTTAAGTTTGAGTACAACAAGTCAATACAATATCAGTATCAAGTTAACATCCATGTAATCCCTAGGGGCACATTTGTATCACCTTAGTGTAAATCGACATCATGTCCTACACTCCTGCCATAGACCGGCGATAGGCAATATAATTTGACAAAGTTCAGTTTAACCCTAACACA
>NC_049984.1:411649-414972 GCF_000003815.2 Branchiostoma floridae
CTCACAAGTCTTCACGTGGATAGGAAACAGTTCTATATATCAACATGAGGACCTAGAACGTTTGGAATTTATGCCACAGGGTCAGTAGTGGTGGGTTCAACACGGACAGGAGTTATCACGTGGACTGATAATCAGCATGAGGTGAACTTCCGTAGATTAACAAAAGGTTTCGGAAGTCTCGTTGTAGACCCACCATACCATGTACGTTACGCGCAAAGCATTTAACCGTGTTTCTTATCATCATATGGCATCTATAGGTACGGCTATGGGTCACTGTTGGTGTACAACCTTCCAAACAGATTTCCCGCTTGGCTATTGTGGAAGGTGGTTCACAGTAGGTTTGGCGATGAAATTAGAATTCTAATTCTAAATATTAAATTTCTGTCGGAGATTTGTCACGGCACGAGTACCAAAGAAAGATACGGCAAAACCTTTTACTTTTCAACTTCGTCTTGTGAACATATGAATTGATTGTAGGTAACGTTGTATGCTTATTTTATATTAACGCAGCAGTGCTGTACAACACGGCCGTAATTTAGCCGTTGGATGCTAGTCTCTTGTTTTATTATTAATAAACCATTTGATTGATTCATTCATTGATTTAACATAAAACATGACCGGATTTCAACTGGGAAGAATTGGGAACATTGTCAGGAGTGAAGTAAGAAATCGTTTCCACTTATGTCGTCCCATGTTCAGGCAGGCCAGGAAGGAAGCGCGATTAAATCAGGCTACTTTAACCGCTATTGTGTGATAAACTGAGCGATGCTCAGATGATAATCGCGACCAAATAGTTAGGTTGGGAACAACGAGCCAGACCGTCCCGGGTTGAGGTCAGGACACAGTTATTTCTACTTACCCCGTCCCTCGCATCCACCTCAGCTTCATGCTTAATCAGCAGCTCCGCCACCTCAGTCTGCCCGTACCGGCTGGCCACATGGAGGGGTGTCTGGTCCTGGATAGAGCAACAGTTGGGATGATAACCGGTTACAACATGACAATACAGGCGGTACGGTCACACAAAATGAAATATCTTAATAGCCATTCCTGCAAGAACATATATAGAATGAAACTCTTGTTAGCTAGCTATGTCCCCATGTCGGTAACGGTTCCATCAGTATAGCGACTACATTCTTACCTTGATTAGATGTTTTTGATTGACTAGATTAAGTCACCATCGCATTTATACTTTAAGACAGTGTTAATCATGTCCCGGATCCACAAGATGAGGATGGCACAAAGTGAAGGTAAATCATGTTCTTACAAAGATAAGGTTTGACTTCCAGTCTCTAACCCTATATGACAAGATCAGTTTGCTTACAAAGTGTCTCCATGTCCTCTTGACATTGACGTCCACCCCAGCATCCAGCCCCCTCCTCACAGTCTGCTCGTCACCTTTCTGAACAGCCGTGTAGAACGTGTCCAGGTCCATCTCATCAGGACCTGCTGGCGATAACATTGGAAAAATAAGGCATTGTAGAACGTTTTATAGCTTTAGTTTTATTTTTTATAGTTACCTGCTTGAAAAAAAGCAGGTATTGATTTTGGTAGGGATCTTTGTGATTCCGGACCGATATCTTTAGAATCTCTGAATGGATTGCGATCACGTTTGCTATGTGGATAGATATTGTGAGCCATTGTGCTATAGCGCGCATTAGAAGTTTGTTGCAGTTTTGTGGTTCGTTTAAAAAAAAAAAAATTATTTACACCTCTTTTCCTGATATGGAGTGATTCCCTATCTCTCAACCTCCTTGGGGACAGCTAGCAGCTGTGACATGAGTTTTCAGTAGCATGGGAGTATGTGGAAGGGTCGTTTCCAGTGCTATATCTCCGGAACAGAACGTGTGATTGCGATGATATTTACCTCCATGAAAAATGGAGGTATAGTTTTTGGTGTGTCTGTGTGTCTGTCTGTGTTTCCGCATATTTGTGGTCAGTATAACTTTAGAACCTGTTGATGTTTGGTATTTGGGTAGGTGTTGGAAAGTCGATAGTCAACGTTAATTTTGGCCCCACTGGTGTGTGACTTTGGTACTGCAGCAGAACTTCGATTTTTTGTATCTTTTGACATGGATGTGCTATGGTCTTGATTTTTAGGTGGCAGATAGCTTGTGATGTAAGGAAGAAGTGATGTATGTATGTTTGGGCCCCCTAGCAGCTTGCTCCAGAACTGCAGGTCAAAATCTTCCAAGGAGCAAAAAAGAGTAACTGTGGCCATCACTGTCACCTCTTATAGACTAGTACACATTGAGATACAATGTATGTGCCAGGTGCAGGTGTAACAATAGGAAATAAAAATGAAATGGTGAGGACACCAGAAAGGTGCAGTTTTGGATATCACCATTCACCATAGGTAGATATATAAGAACAATGATGGAATAACTTTGTCAAACGTCAAACCATATCAACCCCACAACACACCATACGCACCACCACAAAACAAAATATTTCATGCAGGTTTGAGTTTTCAGACTCTTGTTTTATTTTATATCTCTCAAAGATGCGAACACCAGAAAAGGTGCAGTTGACTATTCTAGCAGAAATGTGTAACGTTGTTTTCAACAGCAGTAGTTATAAATGTCTGATTGACACGACAAAAGGGGCTTTTGTTATAAAACTAGAGTTCGGCAACCTCATACCGCCTTAAATATTTAGTTCTTTTGTAGTAGTAGTAGTAGTAGTAGTAGTAGTGGTACCTCATACCGCCATAAAATATTTAGATCTTTTGTAGTAGTAGTAGTAGTAGTAGTAGTAGTAGTAGTAGTAGTAGTAGTAGTAGTAGTAGTAGTCGGGGACCGCGTGGCGCAATGGCAGCATTTGCGGCTCGAGACCGAGAGGTTACGGGTTCGAATCCAGCAGCTGTGTCACCGATCTTGTGCCCTTGGGAAAGGCACTTTGGACGACTTTCCTCACTTAACTCAGGTGTAAATGAGTATCTAGTGGCCTTGTGTGGCTTGGTTGGGCTATGTGGCCGAGACTGCCCTTAGGGGCATGTTCGGGCATGACGCATCCGCCATGACACACGAGTCGGGGGTAGGAGGAACCCCTTACATCCTTGGTTGGAAGTCCTCCTAGGAGACGGATACTCCGAAGCCTGCTACTGCTAAGACGGATACTCCGATCTGCTGGAGCCGCCTCACACGTTGCATATAGTTGCCCCTATGAGACTTAGTGCTCCAGTAGACGAGAGGGTGGAGAAGGAATTGCACACCCCTCCTTCACCTTAAAAAGTCATGTGCAGGTCAGGCAAACAGGCAAAATAGCCTGTCTGCCTCCTCATCTGTCCAATCGACAGGAGAAACAAAAAAAGTGGGCAAGAAAAA
>NC_049984.1:415669-423169 GCF_000003815.2 Branchiostoma floridae
ACTCCCATTTCCTTTTTATACCTCCATGAAAAAATGGAGGTATAGTTTTTGGTGTGTCTGTGTGTGTGTCTGTGTGTGTCTCTGTCTGTGTGTCCGCATATTTGTGGTCAGTATAACTCATGAAGGGTTAAGTGGATTGGTTTCATACTTGGTGTGTTGGTAGTGTGTGATGAAAGCTGGAAATGATAAGATTTTGGGCCCCCTAGCGGCTCTCCTTGGTACTGCAGCGCAACTTCCGGTTTTGCTATCTCGGTGTTTTGAACATGCTATGGTCACGATTTTTGAGTATTAGATAGCTCTTGTGCTCAGAAAGAAATGGCATAAGTTTGGGCCCCCTAGCGTCTAGTTTTGGGATAGCAGGGGCATTTTTGTCAAAAACTTCTGAAGAGGATAACTCAAGAAGGGAGCAACGGATTTTCATCATTTTTGGTATGTAGGTACCTTAGACAATGTTTTACAAGATAAGATACTAATTATGCAAAATAGGAGTACATTTGCATAATTAATGAGAATAATCTATCATAGCAGTTTTTTCAATGTATCTCTTGTTCAAGACATACTATGGTCTTGACATTTAGGTGGTAGATAGCTTTTAGCGCCATAAACAAGTGGGGCAAGTTTCAGTCCCCTAACATTTAATTGTGGAACTGCAGGGGTGTTTTTGTCAAGACACTCCAAAGATAATAACTGCAGAAAGGAACGACGGGTTGCCTGCATTTTAGGCATGCAGGTAACTTAGGCAAAGATGTTCATAATGATATACATGTTATGCAAATGAGGACTTAATTTGCATAATTAATGAGGAAATTGTATAGTTCCATTGTTTTCAATAACTGGACTTCAATACATGTAACACATGTTAATTATGATAGTTGGAATATAAGCAGATACCAAATATGGTAACGAGGAACTTATTTGCATAATTTATGCAAAAATTGCAAAACCACGATTATGATTAATAATGGGAAATTTATAATTGTGACATGTGTACGTTATTCAATGATTAACAACACCATGCATAAATTATGTTAATGTGTTAGTCAATTGCATGGGATTTACGAAAGCTCTAAATTTTCATGGAGGTATGAGGTCGCCGAACTCTAGTTTCCTATTGTTACACCTGCACCTGGCACTTATCCCTAATGTGTATACATTGGTTCATTCCATACCGAGGTGACAGGGATGGTCACAGTTACTCTTTCTACTAGTTGTGAATATGTGCAGCCATCGGCTTCATATCCCTAATGTGTATACACCCCGAACACAGTGGTGCCTAATTTCTCAGCTAGCTATCAGTTACTGGGACCACTCTACTAAAAAAAAGTAAAAAAAGGGGTGTAAATATTTTTTTTAACGAAAAACAAAACTGCAGCAAACTTCTTATGCGCGCTATAGCACAATGGCTCACAATATCTATCCCCATAGCAAACGCGATCGCTATCCATCCAGAAAGAAATCGGTCCGGAATAACAAAGATCGCTACCAGAATCAATACCTGCTTTTTTCAAGCAGGTAATAATAACAATCAACTATACACTTGTGTCCCCAATTTACAGCACATAATAAAAAAATAATCAATACATAATCAATGCTAAATAAAACTTATTTACTGCACGTATCTATTCTATTTTCATTAGCTCCGTAAAGAATAACCATTTAATGCGTCTGCGTTTTTGTTAATCTGTGTTTCCGCGTAACTTGTACAACAGAAACGTGTAGGTTTCTGCCACCTGACAGCTTGTTATGGAACTGTAGGGGCGATTTTTGTCGGAAAAGTGAAATAACTCGGTAAGTAGGTGACTTAGACGAAGTTGCACACAAGCAGGTGCAAAGTATGCAAATCGAACTTCACAGTTCTGTCTATGGCCTCTTACAGTACTCTCCAACTTCCAACTTCCAAGTATAGGTTTGGCTCTAGTCGTTTTTTTTTTACGTTTTAGGCATTTTATTGGGCTTTCTACTTTGTACCGTTTTCTTTGTGTCCCGCGATCGAGACATAAAGAAAACGGTACAAAGTAGAGAGCCTAATAAAAACGTCTAAAAAAAACGGCAAAAAAAAACAGTCGGAGACTGACCTCTGCTTGGAGTACTAATGAACTGGGCAGGTGTGCAATTTTCAAAGCACCGATGCCATCATGAGGTTTCGAGGGGCTCCCGATGCTAGATGGCCAGTTACCAGGCTAATATGTCTGGTCAAAGGTCCTACTGTAACATTGTGCACATGTTACTTGTCAACTGGACTTTTGGACTTTGCCCCCTTTTCCTTTTTTTTTATCAAAGTTCTTCAGTGAGAAGGTAGTAATTCTCGTGAGGGAGCCATGGGGTTTATACTTAAAGATCTAATCGGCGTAGTTCTGCTTTTTGTGGTGTCGTTAGTCGCGAGATTGCTGAGCGTGGTTCGGCTGATTTTCCCGCCCGGGAAGAAAAGTGTCTCGGGCGAGATCGCGCTGATCACCGGGGCGGGTAGCGGGCTCGGCCGCGGCATGGCGCTCAGCTTCGCCCGCCTGGGGGCCACCATCGTCGCCTGGGACATCAACGAGGAGGCGAACGAGGCGACTGTGCAGATGATCCGGCAGGAAGGAGGGAAGGCGTTCGGCTTTGTGTGCGACTGTAGCAAGAGGGACGACATCTACAGGGTCGCGCAGAAGGTCAGTGAACTGTTCTGTTTGTGTTTGCTTGTTTGTTTGTTTGTTTTGCACGACCGATAACCGGTAACATACACAATTTTGAATTGTACAGTATCAAACATCGACTATCACAATTCCACCAGGTGGCATTATACCGCCACCTTAAGAAACGTTAGTATAGAGGTCTTTCCAAGATTGTATTGAACACCGAATGTTAAATACACTAAATGTAATACAATTCAGATATTTACGTGTTGAAGACAATCTTGAGAAGGCCTCTATAACAACGTTTTTGGAGGTGGTGGTATAATGACACATGGTGGAATTACGCGAATGTATGTCACAAGCTGCGTAAGTCCGGACTGTATATATAAAGTTTGATCCAACGTGATGGACCCTTACCAGTGGGTGTGGCTCTGCTCAAACGCCTTTCGGCCTTAATACGTCAAATCCAAAGCCGTGAAACGACAAGAGGGGCAAGTAGAACAGAAAGAAAATATGTACAAAAATTCTGACTCCCGGGAATCGAACCCAGGCCGTCAGATCACAACCCTAGCAGCGTAACCGATCGAGCCAAAAGTCTGACAGGCGTTTGGCATGGTCAGTTAGCGCTACTTGAACCCCCACCGGTTCAAACGTGCGTATATACTCAAGTTCGCATGAGGTCCGTGTTAAACTCTTTAAGCCTCTACAAGGCTCCACTGGGGTCGCAGGAAAAATGGTAGAATCTGGACAAATATTGACACGTAACATGCCAGGGGAGTTAGCTGTCCGAGGAATATGATTTGCCACCAGCTAACTCGTCTGGCATGTTATCTGGCTTTATTTGTATATGCGAAATGTATTTTTTCCCAGCAACGTGTGTGCCTGGTAGAGGCTAAGACTCCCCTACGTACTTAGATATATACGCAAGTGTGAACCCACCTTAACAGATCGCTCTAACCAAGTTATGTATTACTTTTCACTTGAATCTAGTGACGAAACATGCAAAAGTGTCTTTCAAAGGGCTCAACCAACAAAGATTCGAACCCAGAACATTTAGATTTTGAGACAACAACCTGAATTGCAATATTGTCTTGAGTCTGTGCAGCCATTGTAAGCAACAAGAATCACATTTAAGGTATTAGAATTAAGTTTCAGAGGGAATCTTTTATAATTTATAACACCTGAACTGTATCACTTTGACAGGTGAAGAGCAGCGTGGGCCACGTGACCATCCTGATCAACAACGCTGGGATCGTGACAGGCCGGAAGTTTCTGGACTGCCCTGATGACCTCATCCAGAAAACCATGGACATCAACACCAACGCGCACTTCTGGGTGAGAATATAAAGAATTTGACCTTCTGTTAATAATGGTCATATTCAAAACCAAAAAAAGTTGTTGTCGAAATCCTTATGGTAGTTTTAAAAATCTTAAGAAGTTTCTGGACTGCCCTGATGACCTCATCCAGAAAACCATGGACATCAACACCAACGCGCACTTCTGGGTGAGAAATATCATTTACGTGAATTGAACTTATGAACCGCCAGGTGTATGTTGCTATCACTTACAACTAGGGCTGGGTACCGGTACAGAAAATTCAGGTCCAGGTCCGGTTCAGGTCCAGAGGATCAGGTCCAGGTCCGGACCTGAACCTGGACCTGATTCAGTATGACTCATACCAATGGTCCATTTCACTACAAAGAAATCTGTTTGGTGGAGTATTAGAATTACACTGGCGTTTTAAAATCCTACAACGCTAACTGCACCTGTACGATTGACTGTAAACCTCAAATTGGTAGAAATTACTATAAACTCTACTCTACTTCACTCTTGTCATTTTCTTCCAACTGCAAGCGCCAAAACGTGTGAATGCCTGATCAAATAATATGTTAATTTTCTAATCGGCCCAACATCCGGTCCACCTAATTTTTTCAGGTCCGGTTTTTCTGGACCGGTCCAATAAGAAAAACCGGTTTTGTACCGGTACGCTGTACCGATACCCAGCCCTACTTACAACTACCCTCCAAGTAGAGGCTTGGCTCCGGCAGATTTAGTCGTTTTTATCCTGTCCCATTTTGTCATGTCCACCGACCAAACCGGATAAAATAGAGCCCCCAAAACGCCTTTGGAACTCTATTTTATCCCGTCAAAAACAGTCGCAGCGGAACCCCTACTTGGAGAGCAGGTATCAGAGTGGTATCAAAGTAATTTCTAAATGTACAATGCCAGTCAACTTTTTTCGAGCTCCAAAGGACCAGTTTTATACAGTAGGGTTGGTGTAAAACTCTCACGGGGATGCCCTAACATCGGCTCCCGGTCCATCCGCCTTGCCGTGGTGTGAGAGCCCGAATGTACCAATCTCCTAGTCCCGGGGTAGGTGCCACATTCCTACTCTGTAACCTCGAATGAGGGGGTGGAGCTTGGGTAGTCGCCAAAGGATGGACCACGAGAAACCCTTGGGTCAATCACCCATAGGTGGATAGCAGCTATGCTGCACGCGATTACGAAAACCTCAGTGAGAAAGTCTCAACCTGCTAGAGGATCAACTCAAGGCGGGAAGAGGCGTGTTGATAGTTTTGAAGACACCTCTGGAGGAGGACAGCCTATGACGTCTAACCGACCGAAGCTTTTGTCCCCCAAATACCGTACTAACATTGCAACCTGGAATGTTAGAACTCTCTACCAAGCCGGAAGAGTTCATCAAGTAGCAGCTGAAATGAAGCGTCTTAAAATAGAAATAGCTGGGTTAAGTGAAACAAGATGGCTGGGAAGCGGAAAGACTACCCTACAGAGCGGAGAAACCATTATATACTCTGGTCACCCAGAAGACTATCCGACACATGTAAGAGGAGTAGGAATCATTATGTCTAAGGAAAGTTCACGGAGTCTGATGGAATGGGAACCGGTCTCAGAGAGAATAATCACTGCTAGGTTCACGTCTCGATGCCAGGACACAACTATCATACAAGCATATGCTCCCACAAATGATGCAAGTGAAGCGGATAAGGAACTGTTCTACGAACAGCTGCAAGCCACCATGGCAAAGCGTAAGAAGAGGGACATCACTATTCTCATGGGGGACATGAATGCCAAAGTGGGATCAGCAAACAGTGGCAATGAGGGTGTGATGGGGAAGCATGGAGTTGGGACCATGAACCACAATGGAGAGCTCTTTGTCGACTTCTGCTCCGTGAACGACATGGTTATAGGAGGCACCTTGTTCCCACATAAGGAGAGCCATAAAGTGACCTGGAGATCACCTGATGGATCCTACGAGAACCAAATAGACTACATTGCAATTTCTAGAAGGTGGCGCGGAACCCTACAAGACTGCAGAATAAAGAGGAGTGCAGATGTTGGCTCGGACCACCATCTACTTATGGCTGCCTGCAGGGTACGTCTCGCCGCTTGCAGAAAGAAAGTTCAGAAGACTACTAAGTACAATGTGGAGAGGCTAAAAAACCCGGATATAAAACAGCAGTTTGTACTCACCTTGGCCAACCGCTTCGATGTTCTACGTTATAATTCGGATAATGAGGAAGAGTTAGATGATGATGAAATAGAAACCGAATGGTCGACCATCAAAGAAGCGTACACAAGCACATGTGAAGAGGTTCTGGGAAAGGTAAAGAGAGAGAGGAAGGAATGGATGAGCGAGGGCACATGGGAGAAAGTGGAGGAAAGACGCAAACTGAAAGCAAACATCGAGAACTGCAGAACCAGGAACCAGAAGGCCAATGCCATGAAGCAGTACAACTCAGCTGACAGGAAAGTAAAGAAAAGTTGCAGGAGAGATAAAAGGAAGTGGATCTCAGACAAGGCTGCCGAGGCAGAAGAGGCCGCGTCAAAGCAGGATATGAAAACCCTCTATAGAATCACCAAAACACTGAGTGGGAAAAGAAGACAAATAAACAAGCCAGTACAAGACAAGAATGGTAAACTGCTTGCAACAAAGGAGCAACAAATGGAACGCTGGAGAGACCACTTTAAAGAAATTCTCAATCGCACACCTCCACCGAATCCCCCGGAAATTGAGCCCCCAATTGAATTGCTCGATATTCGCACTGGCCCACCAAGCAAGATAGAGATCCGCAAGGCCATCTCTTCACTCAAGAACGGGAAAGCCGCAGGACCCGATGGAATTCCTCCAGAGGCCTGGAAAGAGGCAGGTAACCTTTCTGTTGAAGCTCTGCACCCACTACTCAGCAGAATATGGCTAGAAGAGAGGATACCCACAGACTGGAAGAGAGGTACTATTATAAAGCTGCCAAAGAAAGGTGACTTGACACAATGTAAAAACTGGCGTGGCATCATGCTTCTCTCAGTTGCCAGCAAGCTACTCTGCAGGATCATCCTCAATAGAACAGCAAACGCAATGGAGACCAAACTAAGAGATAATCAAGCAGGCTTCCGAGCAAATAGATCTTGTAGCGACCAGATCGCAACCCTAAGAGTCATAGTGGAACAATCAACAGAATTCAATTCACAACTGTATGCTGTTTTTGTGGACTATGAAAAAGCGTTTGATTCACTCGACAGGACATCACTATGGAACATCCTTGCCCACTATGGAATACCCCCAAAGATCATCAACATGATCAAAGTCTTCTACAACAACCTCCAAGCACAAGTATCCCACGAAGGAGATTTGACAGAGCCCTTCAACATGACCACCGGAGTGCGACAGGGGTGCCTCTTGAGCCCGCTGCTATTTATAACTGCACTGGACTGGGTGATGAGGGAAACTACCAAAGATGCCAGGACAGGAATTCAGTGGACATTGACGGACATGTTAGATGACTTAGACTTCGCGGACGACCTTGCTCTTCTGTGCCATACCATCAGCCAGATGAGAGAGAAGACCCAGAGGTTAGAACACAAGTCAGGC